>NC_059418.1:1867626-1997626 GCF_905220565.1 Melitaea cinxia | reverse complement strand
CACCTTGGAACTTAAGAAGCCGACGGATGGCGGGATAACCATCTAACCGCTGGCTTTGAAACATACAGGCCGAAGACGGGCAGCAGCGTCTTAGGTGCGACAAAGCCAGCACTGCGGTCACCAACCCGCCGGCCCAGCGTGGTGACTATGGGCAACACACATGAGTTCACACATTTTTGGTGCGAACTTGTGGAGGCCTATGTCCAGCAGTGGACTGCAATAGGCTGGAATGCTGATGATGAAAATAATTTTAAAATGGGGATGATAAACATGACCAAAAACAAAAATTTACATTGCACAAAAATAACAACATAAAATAATAGCCCTGTAAACCAAAATCAATTTTAAAACAAATTGCGTACAATTATTTACACGTGCTTAAAGAAGAAAAGTTAAAGTATAAGTATAAGTAAGTATAAGTAAGTGTAGTTAAGTAAAAGCAGGCCAAAAAAAAGTAGTGGGGAACCCACCCCGAGTAAGAAAGAGATGAATGAAAGAAAGAACCAGTATGCGGCATGAAAGTAAGAGAGGCATGAAAGAGAAAATAGCAGAAAACGTGCTCCGACCACTATATCGGAGGAAAAAAAATACCAATGCCTCGATGCGGCCGACTGCTATCGATGTGCCGGTTCGCGCCAGACCGGCCGCC
Source organism: Melitaea cinxia (assembly GCF_905220565.1). NCBI lineage: Eukaryota > Metazoa > Arthropoda > Insecta > Lepidoptera > Nymphalidae > Melitaea > Melitaea cinxia. Next base: position 1,996,977 of record NC_059418.1, on the reverse strand, counting down.
TCTTCACAAATGCCGCCCCGGGCCGTCAGCATAGTGTCATCCGCGTAGCAGCAACAGTCAAAGCCGATGTTCCACAGGGTCGGTCCGAGCACGGAACGCTGCGGAAGTCGCGCCACGACTTCACCCGACCTCCACGGACCCCACGGTTGTTACTCCGCGCTTTCTCTGTCGCAGACAACACATGTATTCCTGACTCCGTTATCATGTCATGTTCCTCACAGGCCTTCACCGCCGTCGAGTCTCCTGCATCCTCTATGGACGTAGCTAACTGAACCGCTCTGATGCAGGATAACGAGTCATCCTCCGCAAACAACCTCTGCTGAATGACCTCGCTCCTAAAACCACATACCAATTGATCACGTAGAGTATCCTCTAGAAATTTTTCAATCTATACTAATATTATAAAGAGGTAAAGTTTATAACTGAGTTTGTTTGTGGGGTAATCTTCGCAAATACTGATCCGATCATGAAAATTCTTTCACTAACAGAAAGCTGACACTATTTAGGAGTGACATGAACAAAAAAACTCAGTCTTTCGACGTTATTAATTTAGCCTTATCTTAGTCTATCGACGAAGTTTTCTTGATTTCCGATAGATGGCGTTGAAGCAACATACTATTTATTCAAGTGCTATAAAATTTGTTCTTTATAGTGTGTTATTTGGTTCTGTAATTCAAAATAATAAATTACACAGGAGCAACATATTATCTATTTAAATACTATAAAATTTGTTCTTTAAAGTATGCTAATTGGTTAATATAATAATTATTAGCGCCCAACGAAGTGGGCACGGGTCGGCTAGTATGTATATATAATAATACTTCAAACTTACAGTGACGCGCCAATCTCTTTAGTTCGGCTACATAACTCGCAACGCTCTCGCCGGCAGCCTGACGTCTTTGCCTAAGCCGGTACCGCTCAGCCAAAATAGACGGAGGCGGTTGTAGACGATTTTTCACTATCGCTCCCGCTGCCGAATATTAATAAAAGTCTGTTTAATACTTATACAAATAAACAATCTGTCATTTTAAGTAATAAAACGATTTGACCGGAGTTTGCTTCGAAACAACCCCACTTCTCGTATCGGTAGCCGGAGCTTGTTACGAAATTTTCCCACCATGGCATCGCACCTGAGCATCGCACCTGGGCACCACCAAAAAAAAATTTTACATCGTACAAAAATAACAACATAAAAAATAGCCCTGAAAACCAAAATCATTTTTAAAACAAATTGCGTACAATTTAAGTAAGTTTATCTAAGTAAAAGCAGCCCAAAAAAAGTAGTGGGGAACCCACTCCGAGTAAGAAAGAGATGAATGAAAGAAAGAACAAGTATGCGGCATGAAAGTAAGAGAGGCATGAAAGAAAAAACAGCAGAAAACGTGCTCCGACCACTATATCGGAGGTATAGAAAAAAAAAAATACCCAGTGCCTCGATGCGGCCGACTGCTATCGATGTGCCGGTTCGCGCCAGACTGGCCGCCTCTTCAAAAATGCCGCCCCGGGCCGTCAGCATAGTGTCATCCGCGTAGCAGATGACGCTGAGCCCGGGCGGCAGTAGCGCCCGCAGCAACCATTCAAAGCCGATGTTCCACAGGGTCGGTCCGAGCACGGAACGCTGCGGAACGCCGCAATCGACGCGACGACGATACAGTCGGTCGTCGCCCCCTCCCATAGGATGTAACAATTAATTCGTCTGCACAAATTAATTATTATAAGAGTCAAGGTTAAGCTACTAGCAGGTTACAACAAGTGCACCGTGCCAAGCCAGAGCCAAGACTGCCTTAGCCGCGGTTGCTTCGGACGTTTTATACACGTCAGAAAGACTCGAGTGATAGAACGAGTGAGGGTAGGTGAGAATGCTAGGTGGCGCGAACGATGTGCTAGGTGGCGTGATCGGTGCATCTGTTGTTTATAAATCTCTCGCTAATTACCTATGTTAGCTTGCAAATTTATGTTTGTTAATTTATGTCTTAATTTCCAATAAATATTACACATATAAAATATTTTACTCAGGCATTAAAAATAAATTGTCAACTTCACTAAAAGTTATGAATAATTACGGAAGTTTGTATAAAATTTTGTTTGATTTACTATAGAATAACTTGTATTTCGACATATAAAAAAATGTGTTAATATTATCTTGTATTTGTATTAATTAACAGTATTTTAAGTTCTTTGTAGCTCAATTTCGTCTTCCGGGTGTTTTGACTAAAATATCATTCCTTGGTCAATTGAACGCTTTTTATTTATTTCATTATTGTTTCAATGAGTAAGGAGGGATTCATCATTGAGCTACAAAGCAATTGAAAAAAAGTATTTGAAGAAGAACAGTCTTTTTAATTCTAAATTACTACAAAACTTGAAGGTTCCAAGAAAATTTGATGTAAGTACCGTCAACGATTTAACAAAACGGTTTTTCTTCTTTTTTTTGGATAATTTTTTGTTTACCTTCACTTTTAGCATATTTAAATCTTTAAGCTGTTGTTTTCGAGTGTTTAAATAGATTTACAGCTTAGTGTAAACTGTACTGATTGTCATAATTTTTTTTTATTTGAATGCCGTTTTGTTTTAGTTCAATCTTTGATAATGTAATTAAACTGTTTTTAGTTTAGTTGCGTGTTTTTGTAATTAATGTAATATTTCGAAATGCTGGGAAAACGTAAATCTAATCTTTGTAAGAGGAGTAATAAAGCTCGGAGTATGAAAGGCTTAAAATATATAATCTATAAATATGAACGTAGGTATGGTTTGTACCATATAATTATACCTTCATAAAAAAAAACTAATAATGAAAAATAAAAATTTTGTTTTAATAGTATTCACAAATAGTAAGACACATTTTTAATTTAGCGGTAATTTCGCTGGCTACCTGATAACTATGAACTAAGGTAACTTGATAACCTATCTAACTTTCCGAACGGGGCTATCATGTACATTACAGGTAGGAGGTTAAATTTTTGTTACTTCTGACTCTACCTTAATTCCTTAATCACGCGTTATTTTCGAAAAAATTTACGTAAAAACGATCTTTACTGCAAGTTCAAAATACAATACGAACTGACCTTTAACGACTGACAAATAGACACTTTTAAACAAAATAACGCGTCAGACATCATATTCTAATAAAATTAGTAACATTGCGTGCTAGAATATAGGTTTAGAAATTCGAAAAATACCCAAAACCGAATCGGAGCACCCCACTGTCCACGTAGTCTTGGTCTGCCCTACCCCTAGTGTTTTTTTTTTGTACATTATTACCCCGAAAGGTAATTGATAATTTGCTTAGGATACCTATACTACATTTTTGTGTAATAGATACTTTTCGTAAAATTGTTTCAGATCATTGGACATCGCAAATTTTGTATACAATTGCAAATGCTGCATTCTAAAAATTTACTCATTCTTTTCCCTAACGCGCCAAAAAAAAATATAACTTCAATAATCACCTCAAAATTTTGATTTGTAAAATTTAAAATTTTTAAGTAATTATTGAAGTTATAATTTGAAAGTGCTTTAGAAGCGTATTCAAATAAAGTTATTTTGATTTTTGACTGTAATTAGGGTAGAATCACATGAGTTCACGGCATTTTTGGCGCGAACTTATAGAGGCCTATGTCCAGCAGTGGCCGCATTAGGCTGGTGTGTGAGGGTAGAATCAGTGTGCGACCACGTTGTGTCCAAGCATTGAGCGTGTGTAGCGAGTTATCAAACATTTTCGACATATCGATAAATCCCTAGAACATTTGAAATTACTTTCATGTGTAGCAAGAGAACTACGAAAAGCCGTGAGGCAGCGTCTCGAATAAAACTCTTTGGAAACTCACGGATATTTGACAGGGTTTAGGGGTTAAAAAAATATAAAACAAGCATTTAGCTAAACGGTTTATTGACTACAATTGACATTATATAAAAATCTTAAATACTAACTACATTTCTATTATATAAGGTATGAAAATACGAAAAAAGAATCAAAATTATCAATAAAAGTAAGATACAAATGTTATAAATATAAATAGTGACAAAAGCATTTTTAAAGTACAGAATCGTTACAAGCGAGAGGCATTCGATTAAATCACAAACAATACATACCATTTATAATATAATACACAGCACATCAGTCACATATAAGCAGCAGTTCGAGTTCAGATCTAGACCTGTCCCGTGTCCACTGCTTCTGTTTCACTGATGTCAATATCAATAATAAATGATATATATATAAATAAATAAATAAATAAATAAATAAATATCTTTTAACATACACACGCAGTCGTCTGTTCCTATGATAAGCAGCTTAATGCTTGTGTTACAGGTAACAGCCGACTGTTATAACTATATTTTTTTTTGATGAATATACATAGAAATAATACTTATATAAATATATAAATAGAAATATTATATTACAGCCAGACTGAGGCGGGAATCGAACCCGCAACCCGCGCAACAGAAAGCAGGGCCACTACAAACTGCGCCAACGGGCTAGTCGTTTGTTTTTTATTTAACTTAAGATTTCTCGCTTGTGTTTTTTCTGTTTATCAAACATATATTATTGTATTAAATAGTTTCACAATCTGCCTCAATGTGCTTACAGTAAACGAAAATTTTTACATATTATATATTCATACAAATTGTCATTTTTGTATCGTAAGCAAAATCTAAAGATGATTGAAAAATGGTTCTAAATTAAATTACAATAACATGTCTTTAAAATTTATTATCAAAAAAAGGAATATTACAAAATAAAGCTAAATAAAAAATACAAAGAATGGAATTGTTTGACGAAGATGTATTTCATTTTGTAATTAATACAAACATTACTAGTTTGAAAATTACAAATGCAGTTTGACAAAAGTTACTGAGCCTCAAATGTATTCTTTTATATTATGACTTATCTATACTATAATATTATAAATAGGAATGATTCGATTGTTTGTTTGTTTACATTGAATAGGCTCAGAAACTACTGAACCGATTTGAAAAATTCTTTGACTGTTGGGAAGCTACATTATCCGCGGGTGACTCGGGCTATATTATATTTTCAAAAAAATTAGCTGAAAAAATATTTTGACATTTTTTTTAAATACCCGTGCGAAGCCGGGGTAGGATGCTAGTACTAATATATAAATATAAACTCAAAAAGTAGTGAACCGATTTTAAAAAATCCTTCACCAGTAGAATGCTTCGTTAGCACTGAGTGACGTGGGCTATATTTTAACACGAGAAAACACAAACACAACGGCAGACAGAGCCACGTGCGAAAGACTTGTATTAGAATAAAGGTCAAAAAGTTTTATAAGGCTTATTAATACTGAAAAAAAGTTAAAAGTTTTGGAATGCATTAAATGTCATACAAAACGAAATTGATTCACAAGTTCACACTTCATTCAAATTTAATTATTAAAATGCATACACACAGACATTAATACAAGCCGGTCCTATATACCGTCCGTCAAAGGGTTATGTAGGTATAGATCGCATTCCATATGAGAACAAAATTATTACATTTTTTTTTTGTCTTGATATACGAATTAATCTGCTTGCGTGTAACTGCATAACACTGTCCAACGGTGGTGCGACCTCGAGCCATGATTACATTGACATTTTTCATTAAAATGGCTATTTTACGAGGGGATTAAATTAGCAAGATTTTTTTGACAAAAACAAAATACCAAATCGCGTTCGCTTTGTAACATTTATATAAAATACAGTAAAATTGAGAACCTCCTCCCTTATTGAAGTCGGTTAACGAGTGTGTTAAATTAAGGTGCCAAATTTTTGATGGGCCCCGAGTGACAAATATCACACTACGTCCCTGGTTATAATACACAATTAGTAATCATGTGTATCGTAATTATTAAAGAATTGTAGTATATTAAACTACAAGAAAAGCATCAGCTTTCGACTAAAATAAGAATCATCAAAATCGGTATATCTAGTGAAAGGTTATACAGTACAAAATAGGTCGATGAAAAAATAGTCAAGTAAATAACGCTTTATTAGATATAACTCGAAAAGTACTTGTCAAATTGCAATTAAATTTAAAGTCTTCAATTACTTTCGATTAAAAAAATCATCAAAATCGGTCCACCCAACCAAAAGTTCCGAGGTAACAAACAAACATAGACGCAGACGACTTACGTTTAAATATATAAAAAGGCGCTTTACATAATGTAAAGAAATTAATATATAACAATAATACTTCAAAATCAATACATTACAATGTTTTATCTGGCTTTGATCTAATTTCATAACTTAGGGTCTGTTCAGTTGCTGATATAGCTATCTGACGAAAAACGCTATCTAACAGATAAGTTTTTTTACTTGTAGTTCTTTAATTGCAGAAGAAACAAACCTGATAAAAATCTATCAATAACTTATCTGCTAGATAAACTCTATCAGCAACTTATGAAACAGACGCTTAATTATTACAAAACTATGAATATAACATAATTTCTATCCACCGACATTTCAGTCTAGCGATATTTTGACGACGTTTTTGTAGTACCACACTTATTTGTTAATAATTAATGATAAAATGTAAACCATTGAGTGATATCAAAGAATGCATTTTATTTTAATAAAGTTTATGGTGTTAACAGTTGTCCTGATGGTAAACGGATACCGTGGCCTATGGTTTGTGACCCTTGGCCTCGACTCTGGCTTCCTTTGGAATTTACATGTACTGTTAGTGTCGTATGACTTTAATTTATTTGTATTTTATTTATTTTGTTTCAGACATAGTCCATATCTTAATGTTAGTATTACAAAAACAACTTATATCAAATGTCAGTAAATCAATATAAATATATATGGAAGCAAATAAAAATATCAAATAACAAATAAAAAGTAAAAGTATTAGCTATTTGGACACGACCCTCGTCAATTTGAATGTAGCTGTATCCAGTGGCTCAATACTGCCGAGTCCCAGCGGTCCGCCAGTGTACTCAGAATGTCGTTCGAGCTGGTTCATAGCCTCCGGACACCTCTTACGAAAAATGGCATTAAAGCTATCAACGCGCCTCGTAGTAGGCATTTCGGAGGCACTGGAGTAACGCGGCAACTTGGGCTTGCATTGTTGTACTGGACTCTCAGGGCCTGTCTACCTGACCCAAAGGCTGCAGATGTAGAAGGATTGGTGATATGCCTTAAACAGAGTCACCTCCACACTATCAGTACACCTTGAAAACCTTCGGGCCAGCATGTTGCAGCGCTCGGCCAGCGCTCCAAATCCTCCCAGATACTTAAAACGTTCTACTCTATTTAAAGCAACACCTCCAAGATATAAAGGTGGTACATCTGACTTTCTGGCCGGCCTTAAGGACTAGGAGTTTATCAGTATACATTTCTAACTAATTTATTAATAACATTTTTATTTTGACAAAATGATTCTGTTTCAAAAGTTTTTTTTTTATATATTATTCAGGGCAGTAACTAGATATATATCTAGTTATATAATACATTAATAGAAGACTACATAATTATATTTATTTAACGATCATCTTGCTTCACACATTAGATAGTCATCTAGTTTCACATACTAGATTGTCATCTAGTCGCTAGATGGTCATCTAGTTTCCGCCACTAGCTGGTCACCTATCTCCACACCCCCCTAGTTGTGATGCGAGGCGGTGGGGGGCGGGAAACAGCGCACGTGTTCGACGCCGGCCCGTTCATCATCAGCGGCGAGGTGTCGCCCCAACACGCTGAAGATCTGAGAGTTCAGCACCTGGAACCGCCTGATGCGGTCCACCATGCGCTTCAGGGGCTATAGGGGAAAAGAGGAGGGGGAGTTAAAGCCTGGATCTCGAATATTTATGTATATACACCTATGTATATATGGCACTTTTTCCAACTATATAACTTGTTATTAAACTGACGTCTTACCACTTAACTACAATATCAGAATCGATATTACAACCTAAGTATGCAAACTTTCTTGTCCTAATGCTTTGATAAAAATAATAAAATTAGTTTTTTAATAATTATCATTTAGAAAATGACCATCGTGTGTGAGTGTTGTGTCAATGAGCGAGTCACCTGAGTCCTACAGTTAAGTCAATTAGTTATAGCTAATATTCCCATGTCTTCTCAACATTTTTTTTTAAATGTGTCGATTTTAAAGCTACCTGGTAATGAGCTGTCTACCCCAGCTTAATTTTTAACGTATACTTTCGACTATGGTATGCCTCCACGTATCTCCATATGGCCCTATACGGAAGGACGCCAGTTTAAAAACACGTTGTATGTATATATGAAAATGAATCTCTATTTGTCTTGGGCAAGCCAGAACTTGATCACGACTTTATCGATCACAGTTCTTGCGTTTGACAGCTGAGACAGGACAGCATCTATCGGGTAAGCAATTTTTTTATAAAGGTTGCCGGAAAGAGATAGCTATGAGCGTTAAAACTGCCTTTGCATTCGTATAAAGTATTGGGATGGTTCTTTTCTATGTTCAGTAAGGTTTTATAATAATTAAATAAATAGTTTTATCGCTTACGGTTCAGAAGTAAAAGAATATACAGTTTATATAAGTAGGTCGGCAAACAAGCGTACGGCTCACCAGATGGTAAGCGATTACCGTAGCTTATAGACGCCTGCGACACCAGAAGCATCGCAAGCGAGTTGCCGATCCTATCCCCAATCCCCCCCCCCCCCCAGGAGCTCTAATCACCTTACTTACCAACAGGAACACAACACTGCTTGAAAGCAGTATTAGCTGCGATCTTCTGTAAGATCGAGGTACTACTCCAGTCGGGCTGCTCCATATTTTGAGTGCCCTATCGCGGTTAATTCATTATCGTATTCAAGAACAATAGTGCACAACAAAATGCAGTTTTGTTAATTCACAATTACAATAATAGTTGGCGTTACAAGTCTCTGTATTTGTACTTTTATAGTGAAAGAAACCTCCCAATCATCTCATCTGAAATATCAACCCAAACTCGCAGTACTATATTTTTTTTTTAATTATCAATATTTTTTATTCAAGCTTAAGGGCAGCTTGAATAAAAATAATAAAATTAGTTTTTAAATAATTATCATTTATAAAATGACCATCGTGTTTGAGTGTTTTGTCAATGAGCGAGTCACCTGAGTCCTACAGTTAAGTCAATTATTTATAGCTAATGTATTGGATAAAATTTTATAAAATGTAATATTAATTATAGGCTGTATGTTAGCTGTTCTTTGCCTGCTTACTTTTCTTAAATGTTGTAACGCCAGATGGCGCCATTTTCTAAGAAGCTGTCACTCTATAGAATTTTTACTGTGCATTGTGTGAAGTTACGAACAAAGTTTAAATTGAATTCAAACTAAAGAAATCTTGTTTATTTACCAAATCTCAATATAATATTCCCATGTCTTCCCACCACTTTTTTTTAATGTATCGATTTTAAAGCTACCTGGTAATAAGCTGTCTACCCCTGCTTAATTTTTAACGTATACTTTCGGCTATGGTATGCCTCCACGTAACTCTATATGGCCCTAAACGGAAGGACGCCAGTTTAAAAACACGTTGTATGTATATATGAAAATGAATCCCTATTTGTCTTGGTCAAGCCAGAACTTGATCACGACTTTATCGATCACAGTTCTTGCGTTTGACAGCTGAGACAGGACAGCATCTATCGGGTAAGCAATTTTTTTATAAAGGTTGCCGGAAAGAGATAGCTATGAGCGTTAAAACTGCCTTTGCATTCGTATAAAGTATTGGGATGGTTCTTTTATATGTTCAGTAATGTTTTATAATAAATAAATAAATAGTTTTATCGCTTACGGTTCAGAAGTAAAAGAATATACAGTTTATATAAGTAGGTCGGCAAACAAGCGTACGGCTCACCAGATGGTATAAGCGATTACCGTAGCTTAGCTTATAGACACCTGCAACACCAGAAGCATCGCAAGCGCGTTGCCGACCCAATCCCCAATCCCCAGGAGCTCTGCAGGCCTAGCATGCGCGCCACGACAAAATTTTGTCTACCCCTTTTCTCGTATTATCTCTCTATGTCTACAGTAGCTAACATGCGTGCACGCGATACTCTTCTCGTTACGTCAAGAAGAGATAATCATTCAATTTTAGTGATCTGTGATATTTATCTCAACGGAAGCTAACATGACATCGTAATTTTGTCGAATTTTGTCGTTTTAGGAAGAGAAACTTCTCGTCTTCAATATTATCGACGAGAAAGACGATAAATAAAAAATAAATAAAACCTGGTGCCTATTTTTTGTATACCATGGCGTTTCCCTATTATAATTATATAATTTCGGTATACGAAGAGCGGGAAATGCGAAAAGTCGAGTGAAGTGTGCCATATAATGACACAAAAAACGTATTTGCGCCCTGTTGCTTCTTATTCTAAATAATAATAATAATAATACTTTATTTCAGACCAAAGTATAAGTCCATATTGGGTTAGTACAACAAGACAAGACAACATTCAGAATAAAAAACAAAACAAAATTATATTAAAAAAATCAATAACTAAAAATAAAATTAAATAGAATAAAAGTAAAATCAATAATCAAAAAAAAAATTTCAAAAATTCAAAAAATTTTAAAAATTAAAAAAAAAAAAAACAATGCGTGATAGAATTACAATTATCTAATGTGCGACAAGATATAAAGCACAACACGAGCATATTGTTTTACATATATAATTAAATTCATTTACTTACGCCGTTTTATTTTCCATATTAGAATTTTTAAATTAGATATACACTTTTTATCTTAGCCAAAAGGCCGAGAACATTGTTAAATAAAACATGTGTCACTCGTTTGAAATTGGTCAATAACCTTGTAAATTCAACTTTACGTCATAAGAAATAAGAATGATATTCAGTTGTGATTATGGTTGATAATGTTTCTCTACTCGACAAGGCGAAGTCTTCGGAAGAGAATTTTGTCTCTCGTAGTGCGCATGTTAGGGTAATCGAGAAAATACTCGATGTAGACATTATCTCTCTCTCTCGTCAAGAGATATCTCGTTGTATGCATGCTAGGCCGGCTGGTCACCTTACTCACCAACAGTAACACAATACTGCTTGAAAACAGTATTATTTAGCTGTGATCTCCTGTAAGGTCGAGGTACTACCGGTCGGACTGCTCCATATTTTGAGTGCCCTACCTCGGTAAATTCATTATTGTATTCGAGAACAATAGTGCACAACAAAATGCAGTTTCCTTAATTCACAATTACAATATATAGTTGGCGTTACTAGTCTCTGTATTTGTACTTTTATAGTGAAAGAAACCTTCCAATCATCCCATCAGAAATATCAACCCAAACTCGCTGTACTATTTTTTTTTAACAATCAATATTTTTTAATCAAACAGAAAATCCAAACTTTTGGTTGCCCAACAATACGGGCTAAATTACTGGTTACTTACGATTCCCTTGACAAGCTCGTCCTTTCCATCAACGCGCTGAACCCTCAGGATGTGGTAGCAGAAGTCCAGAGCTTCGAAGCGTCTTTGCTGCCCCAATAGGGCTATGATGGTACACCCAGCCCAGTGTAGGCCCTCACCAAAGAGTTCCCTGGTAAAAGTAAATTTTATAGATAAATCTATGTAAATTAAAAAACGGGTGTGCTTTAGACCACACGACTGAAGTAAAACTTCTTTGGCGACAGGCCTGCACAATAGGCCCGCACTGTGTCTTAGATATACGAAACGTAACTGGCTATGAGAGAAAGAGAGAATGAAAATGTGTGCTCGCATCTCTTTCTTGCTTCGTTCGCCTCACCCAATCACACTTTTCGTAACGCTCTCGTCACGCATTCACCAGCTTACTCCCAAATCAAGCGTACGTAAAGAAGTTTTACTTAAAAAATCACATTTCAATATAAACAAGACACTAAAAAACTAAGTTATAAAATTGTAAAAATTAGAATGAGTACAAAATAATTATAATTTTCATATTATTCTTTATGGAGTGTGGGGAATAGAGTGTAAAGTTCCTCATCCATCGTCGCAAAGGGAGGATCCTCCGACCAGACGGGAGTTGTGTCTGGTCTCAATCGCTCAGATAACTTCAACATCGCGATGTAGGACACGTCAGTTCGTATGTGGCGCGATAGATGTCGCCACATTTCTAATAATTAGAAATCAACTCACTCAACGGTAAACTGCGTGTCTCCAACTGGGATGCAGTACAGGAACTGCAGCGCTGACCACAATCTACACAAAATTGGATAAATATATTATTTGGAAACAATTTTCAAGTTTTTGAATTATTATTTTTTCCAGACCAGAACCAGAACACAAATTTTTATTAAAAAATTATAAGTGTTTAGTATAAAATCTTCTTCGTCCCGTCACGTCACGTTCCGTTCCGTTCCGTTCCGTCCCGTCCCGTCCCGTCCCGAATTCGGCCGTGTCGTCGGCGTGCAGCGGCGCGTGGTGCGGCGCGGCGGGCGGCGCAGGCCACTGTCACCCGTCCCCGTCCCGTCCCGTCCCGTCCCGTCGCGCACCTGTGGAACTCGGCCGTGTCGTCGGCGTGCAGCGGCGCGTGGTGCGGCGCGGCGGGCGGCGCGGGCCACTGTCACCCGTCCCCGTCCCGTCCCGTCCCGTCCCGTCGCGCACCTGTGGAACTCGGCCGTGTCGTCGGCGTGCAGCGGCGCGGCGGGCGGCGCGGGCCACTGTCACCCGTCCCCGTCCCGTCCCCGTCCCGTCCCGTCCCGTCCCGTCCCGTCCCGTCCCGTCCCGTCGCGCACCTGTGGAACTCGGCCGTGTCGTCGGCGTGCAGCGGCGCGTGGTGCGGCGCGGGCCACTGTCACCCGTCCCCGTCCCGTCCCGTCCCGTCCCGTCGCGCACCTGTGGAACTCGGCCGTGTCGTCGGCGTGCAGCGGCGCGTGGTGCGGCGCGGCGGGCGGCGCGGGCCACTGTCACCCGTCCCCGTCCCGTCCCGTCCCGTCCCGTCCCGTCGCGCACCTGTGGAACTCGGCCGTGTCGTCGGCGTGCAGCGGCGCGTGGTGCGGCGCGTGGTGCGGCGCGGCGGGCGGCGCGGGCCACTGTCACCCGTCCCCGTCCCGTCCCGTCCCGTCCCGTCCCGTCGCGCACCTGTGGAACTCGGCCGTGTCGTCGGCGTGCAGCGGCGCGTGGTGCGGCGCGGCGGGCGGCGCGGGCCACTGTCACCCGTCCCCGTCCCGTCCCGTCCCGTCCCGTCGCGCACCTGTGGAACTCGGCCGTGTCGTCGGCGTGCAGCGGCGCGTGGTGCGGCGCGGCGGGCGGCGCGGGCCACTGTCACCCGTCCCCGTCCCGTCCCGTCCCGTCCCGTCCCGTCGCGCACCTGTGGAACTCGGCCGTGTCGTCGGCGTGCAGCGGCGCGTGGTGCGGCGCGGCGGGCGGCGCGGGCCACTGTCACCCGTCCCCGTCCCGTCCCGTCCCGTCCCGTCCCGTCGCGCACCTGTGGAACTCGGCCGTGTCGTCGGCGTGCAGCGGCGCGTGGTGCGGCGCGGCGGGCGGCGCGGGCCACTGTCACCCGTCCCCGTCCCGTCCCGTCCCGTCCCGTCCCGTCCCGTCCCGTCCCGTCCCGTCGCGCACCTGTGGAACTCGGCCGTGTCGTCGGCGTGCAGCGGCGCGTGGTGCGGCGCGGCGGGCGGCGCGGGCCACTGCCACCTGTCCCCGTCCCGTCCCGTCCCGTCCCGTCGCGCACCTGTGGAACTCGGCCGTGTCGTCGGCGTGCAGCGGCGCGTGGTGCGGCGCGGCGGGCGGCGCGGGCCACTGTCACCCGTCCCCGTCCCGTCCCGTCCCGTCCCGTCGCGCACCTGTGGAACTCGGCCGTGTCGTCGGCGTGCAGCGGCGCGTGGTGCGGCGCGGCGGGCGGCGCGGGCCAGGCCGGCGCGCTCAGGCAGCCCCGCAGCCGCCGCAGCACCACCGCGAACAGCGACAGGCCGCAGCACAGCCGCTCGCGCGTCAGCAGGTCACCCTCGCGGGACAGCTGGCTTTGCTGAGCGGACGACACGTTTATACGCTTTCACAACTATCAAAAAATTTCAAAGTATAACGGACAACCTCTGTGTCTAATGCGGAAAACCGAGCTCACAACAATACAATACAATACTCCGTTATGGACAACCTCTGCGTCAAAATGCAGAAAACCGAGCCCACAACAATACAATACAATACTATCAAAAAATTACGAACTATCATAAAGAGGGAGGGGGGGGGGGGATCTGTAATGAGCTTTCACTTGTTATTATTTTTCGTTAAATGCGATTTCTAAACCAAATGCAAAATGCATAAAGACGACTAGTTTCCAAAATTGATTGGATTATACCAGTATTTGTTTGTAGATAATATTTTGAAATTTGCGAAAACTTTAAACGAAAAAGATATATGTGATTTTTGGATATTGGGCATAAAGTAAATGCTCGACATCACCAAAGTGGTTAGAGGGTTAAAAATTGCTAAAAATAATCACGTGACTACCTTAAATAAATTTTCTGAACTAAACTACAAACTTTTTTTATGTCTTACCTTGGCTGTTCCGTACTTTTCGACATTCTGAACGATCTGTAGGGCGGCGTACTTCGCTTCTAGACGCTTCTGCTTCGTTTCCGGTTTCTCACCTTCTACAGATATATTATTAAAAATTAAATATATCTACACAAATTGTCATAATTACGTTTGCTTACATCGGACCAGTAATAAAACGAAGGTAGACGAAAAAAACAATTAAGTAAATGGACATTATTAGAGATAAGCTAAAAAGTTCTAGACAGATGTCGATTTTTTTTTAATTTAAACGAGACCACATGACAATCACCATCTTTCGATTCAAAAAATAATAATAATAATCGAAGTCGATCAGCACGAGCTTTAGATTAGGAAAAACCGAATTTCAGGATCGTGGGGGGAGGGAGGAAGGTGGAGTACGCTACCCCTGGTACCATTGTCACACTTTGAAAACAGTAAATAAATAAAAATAAAATACATTTAATTAAAAAACATAACATGAAACAAGGCTGTATGGTCTTAAACTTTTGCCTTTACAGTTATTTAAACAAAAACAATGAAATTTATGCTTACATTGCTTTGGAGCGAAACGTTAAGTGGCGCGCCATTTTTTTTTAAAGCATCTATAACTCAGTCATTAAACATCAGTTGTATCGTTTGTTAAAAAACCGTGTGAAAACAATAACTTAACGTCTGAAATGTTAATATCAAGTGCGAAATTTGAATATAACAACTGAAAGCTACGGAACTAAACATGGTTACCGCAAGTTGTATCGTTTGGTGATCTTGGAGTCGAGATCGTTTTTACGTACTCCTGTTCGAAAATAAATTATAAACTTGCGAAACGGCTCATGGATTGCACTGCCCGCAGCGCCGAAGCTAAGGTGAAGTCAGACGCGGAGCTCAAAAGTATCATGATAGCTTTAAATTCTTCTTCTAATCTCAAAACTTTAACGGGGTATCTAAAACTTAAAATAGGGTTTCGAAGTGTGGCAGTGTTACCTTGCTTCCCCTACACCCTCCACCCCCTAAAAACCCCATAATTCGGTTTTTCCTAGTCTAAAGCTTAGCCAAAAAAAATACAATCAAATTGAGAATCTGCTCCTTTTTTGAAGTCAGTTAAAAATATTTCGTAGCTTTATATAGCCTTTAACATTTCATGATATATAATAATATTATATAATATATTACTTAAAATACAACAGTATATAGTATATAAGCTCCCGCTATTGGCCGCGGACACTCCTATGACGGAGACATTTTGGGGAATTAATTGCCGCATGCAGTTTTGTTGGCAATATTCATTAAATAAGTTTTTATTTTTATATGGCAACTCCTACTATAGATATACCGTTTTACATATAACACACATATAAAAAAACGAGTGTGCTTTAGACCACACGACGGAACTAAAACTTACGAAGTGTAACTCTCTCTCTTTCTATCTTCACTAACTTATATCTCCCTCTCAACTTCCGTTCGCCTCGCCCGATCACACTTTCCGTAACGCTCTCGTCACGCATTCATCACCTTAATCCCCAAGCCAAGCGTACGTAAAGAAGTTACGAAGCGTACGTAAGACATTTGATACATACCGGCGGTGTATGGACGCGGTAGAATGTTCTGGAAGGGAGCCGCGTGTAGTAGATCGGTTACTTCTTCTTGCGAGAGTGCCTGGAAAGGAGAGTTCCTGCTTGGTTAGAAATTATATAATTGTGTTTGCAGGCAAACGAAAAAAAAAAACCGACTTCAATTATATCGACAAGTAATACAACATAGGTAGACGAAAAAATAGTCATGTAAATACGCGTTATCAAAGATTACTCAAAATGTACTCATCAGATCTTGATCAAATTTTAATAAGACCACACGATAAACATTGGCTTTCGATTAAATTAAAAATCATCAAAATCGGTACACCCAGTAAAAAGTTATGTGGATTTTCGAGTTTCTCTCGATTTCTCTGGGATCCCATCATCAGATCCTGGTTTCCTTATCATGGTACCAGACTAGGGATATCTCCTTTCCAACAAAAAAAAAAGAATTATCAAAATCGGTTCATAAACGACGGAGTTATCCCTGAACATATATATAGACGGTCAAATTGAGTAAACCCTCCTTTTTTTGAAGTCGGTTAAAAATGGTACACCTAGTATTTCAAACCGCTACAATTTTTCAACAAATCATTTTATGGACTCCAATATTAATTACGACATACTAATAACTACAGAGGTCTGCACTGTTCGATCGCCAACGTGAGAATAGTCCGTTATACAATATACACTCGTATATAAATACCACGTAAAGAGGGTAGATCGAAATTTTAAATCAGCCTATAAACGGTCCACTGTTGAGCATAGGCTTCTTCATCTGTATAGGTCGACGAATCATATTTAAATAAATAATAATAAATAAATATCTACAACATACACACACGGTCGTCTGTTCCTATGGTAAGCAACTTAGTGCTTGTTATAGATAACAGCCGACTGATATAGCTACATATTTTGTCGATATACAATAACGCATACATAAAAATTATATATAAATAAATGAATATGTATATTACACTAACACTCGAGTTGGGAATCGAACACACAACTGCCGGAGCAGAAAGCACTACAAACTGGGTAAACGGGCCAGTAAGGCAGCTTCCGTATCTGATCCGATCACATAATTAAGGATATTAAAAACTTTTTAATAGTCAGAACATATTTGGTTCCAGAATTATATCAGTGTTAAAGATGTGTGGACTTAGTGACGCTGTACTTCATGCAGGATATTACTAATTTTGTACTAAAACACAGTTTATATATTATTATCAAAAGAGTAACTGCGGAGTTTCTTGGCCATTCTTCTGCAGAATCCACATTTCGATTCGATGGTAGCTTCACTTTTAAAAATAATAATCATTTTCGCATTTACAAATGTGGCGACATCTATCGCGCGAAATACGAACGACTACAAACTACGTAATTAGAGAAAAAAACTGACGTATGCTACATCGCGCTATCGGAGTTTTCAAAGTGATTAAGTATATATACAAGATCCCGACAACAACCGTCCGGGCGTTAGCCCACCAGACACAACAACCGTCTGGTTGGAGGATCCTCCCTTTTCAATGGCTCTCTACACCATGTTTCTCACACTACCAAACTGGTGACCCCGAACGTGAACATCAGCGCAACCTTCATCGTCATCATCATCACACTTCCAAAAACTTGTTGTTGCGGACTAACGCAACACCTCGGGCGCGGTGCGCGGCGAGGGACGGAGGGACAGCCCCACCATCGGATCGGAGAGAGGACATCGGCGGCTTGACCTACGACACGTCAGCTACACTTTGAACCGACGCCTAAGACTATCATTTAATATTGCTGCATTCACATTATTGTTCCTGAAACGGCTAATAAACCAGATATATGTATATACAGTCAACTTACTATTAATTTAACGTTCACCAGAACACTAACAATGGTCCTTTAGGATCGCCGTTTCGGACTGTGTGGACTTCAGCAGCGCTTCAAAAAGAACAAAGAAACGAACATCATCGTTACGTTTGGATGGATTAAGCTTGTGAGTTCGTTCCAATTAATCCTTTATCATCCTATATTTTTCCCTTTTTTTTCTTAAAAACTACCTTTACTTAGTGAGTGCCAAGTAAGACGAATTATTGAGATTTTTTTAGTTATATAATTTCAATGGAATAAAATTTAAATTCCTTATTTAATCGATTAAAAAGCAAAATATTACTGCACATTTTATACATTTATAAAGTTTGTGTCGATCGGCTCGCAGTCGTCCGCTCACCTATTGTTCGCAGTTCTCTCAGTTACGTAATCGACTCAGTTCATCAGTTTATTATAGTTGAATATTGTTATTTGTTTATTTTTTCAATTTATTAAACTTTACTATTCGATCGCATTTTTAACGCTATGGCCGAAACAAAGATGGAAAAGTTAATTAAAAAGCGTGCTGGTATTAAAGCAAAATTAACCATCTTCTCTAATTTTATTAATATACTACCTTCAAAGGAACTAAGCAGTGTACAATTGTTAGATTTAGAAGGAAGACTTAGTAATTTAATAAAACACTTTTTTCGGATTTTATCGCGGTTTATTGTTAACTTTTCTTTTTAGGACTCCTCCCGTCCTCCCGTGACCATGGTTGCTGTAAAGTATCCGAAACGTCGGGAATCAAAAGTTAACAATAAACCGCGATAAAATCCGAAAAAAGTGTTTTATTAAATGAGTAAAATTCGCGTAAACATTAGAAAACAAGACTTAGTAAATTCGATACTTTATATACTGTTTTCGACCAATTACAGTGTGACATTGAAATGTTAACGGATAATTTGGAGAATGAGTGCCAGGAACGCGAATACTTTGAAAATCAGTATCACGAGCTTATTGCTAAGGCCCGTGGTTTACTTGGTGAGCAGCCCTCTCATCGGCGTGATCTTCAGGATGGTTCTATGGCGAGTTTCGAGGATGTAAAGGCAGGTGGTTCCAAATTTAACTGTGTTAGATTACCAAAAATTTCAATACCCACTTTTCATGGTCACTATCAACACTGGCTGGAATATAGGGACACATTTATATCTTTAATCCACTCAAGGTCTGATATAGATGACATTAATAAATTGCATTATCTGCGTGCGTCTTTAAAAGATAGTGCTTTATTGGTTATTGATAGTTTAGATGTAAAAGGCGATAATTATGCGAACGCTTGGAAATTATTATGCAGTAGGTATGACAACAAAAGATTACTTGTAAACAATCATGTACAGGCTTTATTCAACGTTGAACAAATACAAAAAGAATCTTCTCAGTCTATTCGTCACCTCATAGACATCACAAATAAAAATTTACGTGCTCTGTCAACATTAGACCAGCCCACTCAGTATTGGGACACCTTAATCATTCATATGATGGCTGATAAGCTCGATACAACTACTCGTAGGGAATGGGAAACACATAGAAATTCCCTGAATAATCCACCGCCACTTGATATTTTTATGACATTCCTTAGCAATAGAGCAGATTTATTAGAAACATTACAAGAAAGCAAAATTATAAAATCACAAAAATACGATTATAATAAACCTAACACAAATTTTCTTGCAGATATAAAACATAATCAAAATTCAAATTATAATATAAATAAAGCACAAAATGTTTATAAAAAAGTAGTAAATTGTCCTATGTGTAATCAAAGTCATTTCTTATTTAACTGTGAGACATTCAAATCTCTTTCTATTGAAGATCGTATAAAAAAGGCTAAGGATGTTAAGGTATGTCTTAATTGCTTACGGCCAGGGCACATGGAAAACAGATGTAATCTTGTTTCATGTAAATATTGTAAAAAAAGGCATAATACGCTTTTGCACTTACACACAACGGAGCCTACTAAGCCTATTGTTTCAGTAAATAACTTTGCTAATTCGACTAATTTAAAACAGTTAAGTACTCCTCCACTCGTCTTGCTTTCCACAGCGCGAGTGAAGGTCGACGACAGCAAGGGCGTCGAGCACTTAGCCAGAGTATTGCTAGATAATGGCAGCACTGCTAACTTCGTTACGACTTCTTTCTGCGGTAAGCTGGGTTTGTCTCGACGTAACGAGAGCACCACGGTGACAGGTATTAACAATAATATTTCAAAAAGTACACAGTCTTGTAGTCTTACTATAAAGTCTCTTTATAACGACTATAGTGCTACTATCGAGTGTCACATTTTACCTCAGATTACCGAAGCTTTACCATCTTCTTTTATCAATATTAAGGATATTCCAATTCCTTCAGGAATAAATTTAGCTGACTCTTCTTTTAATAAGCCTGCAACTATAGATATACTAGTTGGGGCCGACGTTTTCTGGTCAGTCTTAGGAAAAAATTCTATTGATTTAGGTAAACATTTACCTAAACTTTATGAAACGAAACTGGGTTGGTTGGTGTCAGGCTATGTTGCTCGTCCTAAATCACACTCTTCTCCTTTTATTTGTAATTTTTTAAATGAAAGCTTAAATCCAGACTTGTCTCGTTTCTGGGAATTAGATTCGGTAACAACTGTGCACTCCATGTCTCCGGAGGAACGTGCCTGTGAACAGCATTTTTTTGAAAACACTACACGGAAGAATGATGGCCGTTTTGTAGTCTCAATGCCACTGAAAAAACATCCTTCAGTCTTAGGCGAATCTTATCAAAAGGCAAAATATCGTTTCTTATCATTAGAACGTAAGTTTCAAAGAGATCCTATTTTTAAGAATAGATATATTGAGTTCATGAAAGAATATGAACGTCTTGGTCACATAACAGAAAATAAGGAGTCTTTACACAGTTGTCTTCAACCAATTAGTTATTTTTTACCTCACCACGGTGTCATCCGTGAGTCGAGCCTTACTACAAAACTTCGAACAGTTTTCGACGCTTCAGCGGCCACCTCTTCAGGCGTGTCACTTAATGACATCCAGATGGTCGGTCCAACTGTACAAGAAGATCTTTACTCCATTTTGATACGTTTCCGTCAACATAAGTATGTCGTGACTGGAGATATTGAAAAAATGTATAGAGCGATTGAACTCAATCCGTCACAACGCTCTCTTCAACAGATAATTTTTCGTTATAATTCTAATGAACCATTAAAAACTTATACTCTTAATACGGTGACCTATGGCACGGCATCTGCGCCATACTTAGCCACTAAATGTTTGGTTACATTAGCATCCAATGTCCTTGATGATGATGTGAAACGGTCTATACAAAAAGATTTTTATATGGATGACTATATAGGGGGGTCTTCTACTATTGCCAATACCGTAACACTTTGCAAGGGCGTAATATCTACCTTAGAATCAGCTAAATTTAATTTAAGAAAATTAAGGTCTAATAATCTATCAATTTTAAAACAAATATCTCCTTGTTATGATAAAACGAACAATATTTTAAAATTTTCAGAAACTAATTCTAATGTTGCTTCAAAAACTTTAGGTCTCAGCTGGATATGTGATTCTGATATTTTGTCATTTTCAATTAATATTGAACTTCATAAAAAAGTAACTAAACGTCACATTCTTAGTGTCATCAGTCAAATTTATGACCCACTAGGCCTTGTAGGCCTCTGCGTTGTTGAGGCTAAAATTATAATGCAGAGGTTATGGATTGAGCAATATTCATGGGATGATGAAGTGTGTTCTGAAGTTAAAAATCGTTGGTTAGCTTTTGCGAGTCGGTTGTCTTCCCTTAATGAATTAAAAATTCCCCGTTGGGTTCTAAGTGATGCTTTTAATATTTTAGAAATTCATGTTTTTTCAGACGCTTCAGAACGAGCATACGGTGCTTGTTTGTATATTCGTTCTGTGCATAAATCAGGGCTAGTGACTGTGCACCTCTTGACCTCTAAGAATAGAGTAGCGCCGATAAAGCCAACGACAATGCCTCGTCTTGAGCTTTGCGGAGCCTTGCTTGCTGCAAGGTTGTGCGCTAAGGTACTAGCCTCTTTAACTCTAAATATAAGTAAATGTCGGTTTTGGTGTGATTCAACTATCGTCTTAGGATGGTTGAAGACATCACCTCTTCAAATGAAAAGTTTCATACGAAACCGTGTTCATGAAATTCAAGAAATTACCGAGGGTCACACGTGGTGCTACGTACCGTCAACAGACAACCCGGCGGATCTTGTTTCTCGGGGGGTGAAGGCTGATTCCATCAGTAGTTCTTCGTTGTGGTGGCACGGCCCCACGTTCTTATTAAAACATGAAAACGAGTGGCCACAAATGCCTAGATTTAACGAGAAACAGGATCTACCTGAGTTACTTTCTTATTCTCTTTTGGTTAATAATACTCCTAATATAGATCTTATTTCTAGTCTAATTAATAAAACATCAAATTTTACCTATTTACAAAGATCGATAGCTTATTTACAAAGATTTATTTACAACTGTCGAAACAAAACTAAATTAAAAGGATATTTATCGGTAACAGAGCTTCAAAATTCATTAAATTTAATAATACAAAAGGTTCAATTAGAAATGTTTCCCGATGAATATGTTATTTTAAAATCTGCTAAAAAGCTACCTATAAAGAATAGACTTTCTAATTTATCTCCATTCTTGGACACAAATAATATCATTAGAGTTGGTGGCAGGCTTAATAATGCTCCATACAGTTATGATACCAAACATCCTATTTTAATTTGTAGTAAACATCATTTTAGTAAAACTTTATTTAATTATTTTCATTTAAAATATTTACACGCTGGTCCACAATTACTTTTAGCGAATATAAGACAGACTTATTGGCCTTTAGGTGGCAGAAACTTATCAAAAGGGATTGTCAATAAGTGTGTTCGGTGTCGCAGATATAAGGGCGAAACCATTCAGCCTGTAATGGGGCAGTTACCTGCATCACGAACTCAATTAGAATTTCCTTTCTTACACTGTTCCGTGGACTATGCTGGGCCGGTGTTGGTAGCAGACCGAAAAGGCAGAGGTTGTAAGCTTATTAAATGTTATTTGGCAATTTTTATTTGTAATTCTGTAAAGGCATGTCATATCGAACTCGTTACAGCACTATCAACAGAAGCATATATTGCCGCGTTGAATCGCTTCGTGTCACGGCGTGGTAAACCTTCAAGTATCACTTCTGATAACGGTAAAAACTTTGTGGGTACCTTTAATGAATTATCTAAATTTTTAGCACAGTCAGATCTTGAAGGTCATTTTGCTGGACAAGGTATTGAATTTAAATTTGTGCCTCCATATAGTCCACATTTTAACGGCTTAGCTGAAGCAGCAGTTCGATGTACTAAACATCACCTTCGTAGGTTACTTCAAATCACTCATTTCACTTATGAAGAGATGTCTACTTGCCTCACTCAAGTAGAGGCAGTTTTGAACTCCCGTCCCCTAACCCCGTTCTCCTCTGATCCTTGTGATTTTTCCGCTTTGACTCCTGCCCATTTTTTAATTGGACGACCATTAATGTTTATTCCTCAGCGAGAGGTATCAGCTGTTAACATCAATGCTCTTGAACGCTTTAAAAGGATACAACTTATAAGGCAACATTTTTGGGGTCGTTTCTCATTGGAATACATCTCGTTACTTCAGGCCAAGACAAAGTGGAAGTCCTCAAGATCGGAGCTTAAGCCTGGGTCTCTTGTCCTCATAAAAGAAAAAGCTCTTCCGCCTCTACTTTGGTGTTTGGGAAGGGTAATCAAGACATATCCGGGCAGCGATGGGATTTCTAGAGTGGCCGAAATCCGGACCAAGGGTGGCACCATTAGAAGGGCATTTAATAATATATGTCCACTTCTAGATCTTGAAGCCTCCAGCTCTCAAGCCGGGGAGCATGTTGCGGACTAACGCAACACCTCGGGCGCGGTGCGCGGCGAGGGACGGAGGGACAGCCCCACCATCGGATCGGAGAGAGGACATCGGCGGCTTGACCTACGACACGTCAGCTACACTTTGAACCGACGCCTAAGACTATCATTTAATATTGCTGCATTCACATTATTGTTCCTGAAACGGCTAATAAACCAGATATATGTATATACAGTCAACTTACTATTAATTTAACGTTCACCAGAACACTAACACTTGTGATCCCAAACAAAATTGCAGAACTTTAATTTTCTTTTACTGTACCTGTTCAATCAGCATGCAGAACAGTATGATGTTCCCGAGTTCCCTGAACGCGTGGAAGAGCTCGGTCCTCGCGTCTGGGTATTGGACGATGTCGGTCAACTGCGCGTGGTAGTAGCCCAGGACACCTAGGATAAATATGTCATGTATTAAACACTGGTCGTTATTAAGCAGCTCTGAAGCAGCTCGCCTGGGGAAGTACCTCGACCTTACAGAAGATTACAGCTAAATAATACTGTTTACAAGTAGTGTTGTATTCCTGTGCAAGTAGGTAGACGGATATCCGGGGTAGGAATGGGGGGTAGGGTCTACAAGGCGCTTGCATTGTTATTGGTAAAAGCTTACCATCAGGTAGGCCGTACGTTTGACACTTTATTGTATAAAAAAAAAACTAATTTTGAAAAGGGCTCAGATGACCCTGGAAATAGAATGTAGAGAGCAGTTTCATTGGGCTATGATCTGGGGATAAGCTGTGTGTGTGAGATTAGGATCCTGGTGATGGTAGTAGTCCACTAAAATGGTATAAAATACATCCATCGAAACGTACAAATAACAAAAACTAAAGATATTAGATTTTATTTGCGTTGCGGTAATCACCAAAGGTTTTGTTTCATATGCCAAACTGGCATCTACGAAAGCACAGTCAGTTCTATAGAAAAAACTAGCACAATATTAATACTTTGCATGTGACAATAGCCCAGGGTTTTGTTTAACATACTAGACAGACATTTACCACAGATGACATATCCCTCAAGAATCTAGTGGCACAATGTTAATAATCAGTATGTGACGTTTGCCCAAGGTTTTATACAATATACTAATCAGACATTTACGACAGACTATATTTTTCTAACAAAGGCACTCACCATTGGATCCATAATCGTATCTGGGTAGTTTGCAATGTCTCGGCATGGCTGCGGCTAGGGCTCTCGTGAACTGCGCCAGTGTTCCGTGGAGTAAGCCTCTGGCTACCCCCAGAAGTTCAGAGACCACGACCGCTACCCCCTGGTATCCGAGGAGGCGGACTAACGCGTGGAGGTGTTGGGGACCCACGAAACCTGAAAATTTAACAAAGAAAGATTAAATATCACTATTTCTATATTTGTCTAATTTAGGCTGAAACAGCCCACTGCTTGGCATAGGCCTCTTTCTCCAAATAGGGCGAAGAGTCGAAGCTTAATACACCACGCTGCTCCACTACGGTACGATTGGCGGATACATTCCCTATATCAAGTAACGATTGCTGTCAGGTGTACATATATACCAAACGGAACCAATAGATAGAGACGATTCAAAGGTTATTTTGAAGACAACTCACGTTTATTTATTTATTTTTATCTATCAAAATGGCGGACTGCAAAAGCAACCATTGAACAACTAACAACTACTAAACATAGCTCAAAACCCTGGAGCAGAAAGCAGCACAAAACTACTCCAATGTGCAAATCAATCGTATACTAAATAATTGTGTTTGCTTAAAACGACAAAAAAAAAAGTCGACTTCAATTACATCGACAAGTAACACAATGGAGGTGAAGAAAAAAAAATTGTCAAGTAAATACGCGCTATTAGATATAGCATGACGGGAAGGGAGACATGAAATCGGTGCACCCAGTAAAAAGCTATGAGCTTAAACACATAAAGAACCCACTGTGAACCTTCTCCTTTATATGAAGTCGGTTTATGAATATATTATATATATTTTTCTCACCATTGTACTGGGCATATTGGGCTGAATACGCCAGACTGAGCTGCTTCGAACCCCACAACATCGCGTGGCCGTACTGCTGGGGTTTCTCGCGCTGAACCACAGGCGCAAACTGTATGCCTCGACATTTGACGAACCTACGAGAGATTTATTACTATATTTTATTTGACTAGCCGCGGTTTCACCAAATTTAATTTGAGAAAAAAGTTATTAAAAATATATCCTCCTTACCGAGGTAAATGGACTATCCATAAAAAAGCGTGTTTACTTATGTACGCACGTAAGAAGTCATACTTCATTGGCTAGCTAACTTCACATTGCTAACTTCTTCTTTGTTGACACAGCAATTAATCAATACGATAGAACTTTGAAATTTTGAACCAACTTTTAGAAAGGAAAACTTCCTTCAAATTTCCGAAGCTGAATTTTAAAAATCATTTAAAACTAAAAAAAATCTATACAAAATTACATTTATGAATATAACTTTATTTGTGTATATGTAACTCAGGGAAATATTAAACATGAGCCTTGACAATAAATACTCTAGAAAGACCATTTTCCGCCTTCTGGGGAAGTTGGTTAAAAATTTTACAACAAAAAAAAAAAACGGAATACCAATTGGTTATTTTAATTAATTTTTACAGCAAAAATTTATTGTTTACGTCCTTACCGATCAGTAGCGGCGTTGTAGCAGTAATTGGGCAAAAAGTCGTAATTCAATTCCCAGAAAACGTGAAGGGTGATTCGTCCGTAGGGCGCCAGGACCCCGTGGTCTGACTCCCGGAGGATTGCATCGAACTCGTCCAGGGACAGGTAGCGGCTGAGGAGTTTGTGGCAGAGACGGTTGACGGCTATCAGACCTTCGAGTTCCTGGTGAGTAGAACAGCAATTTTAACTTATATGAGCTGGTTGCAATGACCACTTCTGTGTAACCTTCGGTGGACCGTGGTAGGGACTTATTTTTTATAAGAGAGATGGGATCGAAGAGTAGTATCGACTTGCTTCACTATTTTGGGTTGGCGAATAACATATATAAATATATATATATATATATATATATATTATTAAGCCCCCTTATAGCTTAGGGGTATGAAAAATAGGTGTTGTTCGATTCTCAGGCCTACCCGATATGCACATAAAATTTCATGAGAATCGGTCAAGCCGTTTCGGAGGAGTTTGACTACAAACACCGCGACAAGAAAATTTTATATATTAGATATCCGCCAACCCGCATTAGAGCAGCGTGGTAGATTAAGCTCTAGTCCTTCTCTTACATGGGGAAAGAAACCTATACCCAGAAGTGGGATATTACAGGCTGAAGCGTAATAACATACACACAAAAAATAGTAAAATTATCTTCTGGAGAATCTTTGGTTTCTGGGAAATTTATAATAAAATATTGGCGTTCAAAACAGAGGGTATTTTTGTTTTTTTATACCACTAAGACGGCAAACAAGCGTTCTGATGGTAAGCAGTTACCCATAGACGCCAGCCAAACTAGGACCCACCCTCCGCCATCGACCCAGTTTCCCCAGGAGCTTTGGATACCTCACTCATAGGAATACAACACTGCTTGAGAGGAGTATTATTTATCTGTGATCTTCTGTAAGGTCGAGGTACTTCCCAAATTGGGTTGCTCCAAAGTTCAAGCCAGATATTTCCTTATGTGCACTAACTTCTTTTTATACAAGTAGGTCGGCAAACAAGCGTACGGTTCACGTGATGTTAAGCTTAATAGGTACTATAGGCTACGGTAATCTGTAGGCGTCTATAGGCCTGCTACACCAGAAGCATTGCAAGCGCGCTGCCGACCCTATGCTAACCCTGTCCAGGAGCTTTGTCACCTTATTCATCACAGGAACACAACACTGCTTGAACAGTATTATTTAGCTGTGATTTAGTAAAGTTGAGGTACTACCTCAGTCGGGCTGCTCCAGGTTTTGAGCAGGATATCACACTTCTACCGTGTTCTACCTCAGTTCAACTATATACAAATATAACTATTAATATAGATAGAATTTTGTAAAAGATATATCTTGGTAGACAACCATTAATATCTGGCAAAGAAGAATTACAAGAGGAACAGAAGATTACGGTAGAGAGGGTCTCTACCTTAGATCTCTCTAGGTTAGCTAGAAGGCAAGAGTAGGAAAAGGCACTCACCACAACTCCAGTGATATCCCCCGCTTCGAACTTTGCGACGGCTGCGTCCAGAGCACGGTGCATGTCTGCGTTTATCCTTTGAGCGACCTAGCAAGAAAAATAATTATTAAATGTTTGGTCGTATAGCTGTAACATTAATAAAAAGTATTAAAGTATGTAATTTTTGTATATTAGGCGATCTGCCCGCTCCGCAACCTGTGCTCGTGTCTGTGTCTGTGTGTGTCTGTGCTGAGTACTCACGAGCGCGCACAGGTCCACATGTCTGCCCAGTAGCGCGACGTGTCTCTGACGCATTAGCGAGGCGTACCTCCCCGCTCCGCAACCTGTGCTCGTATCTGTGTCTGTGTGTCTGTGCTGTGTACTCACGAGCGCGCACAGGTCCACGTGTCTGCCCAGTAGCGCGACGTGTCTCTGACGCAGTAGCGAGGCGTACCTCCCCGCTCCGCAACCTGTGCTCGTATCTGTGTCTGTGTGTCTGTGCTGTGTACTCACGAGCGCGCACAGGTCCACATGTCTGCCCAGTAGCGCGACGTGTCTCTGACGCAGTAGCGAGGCGTACCTCCCCGCTCCGCAACCTGTGCTCGTATCTGTGTCTGTGTGTCTGTGCTGTGTACTCACGAGCGCGCACAGGTCCACGTGTCTGCCCAGTAGCGCGACGTGTCTCTGACGCAGTAGCGAGGCGTACCTCCCCGCTCCGCAACCTGTGCTCGTATCTGTGTCTGTGTGTCTGTGCTGTGTACTCACGAGCGCGCACAGGTCCACGTGTCTGCCCAGTAGCGCGACGTGTCTCTGACGCAGTAGCGAGGCGTACCTCCCCGCTCCGCAACCTGTGCTAGCGCCTCGAGCGGCACATTCGGCTCGGTAGCGCTTATCTAGCAGCATACTGTGAACAAAACACACTGGTCAACATCTAGCCCAGGGGCCGAGTTTTAATTTTGTGATTAATAACAGGCTGAATGTTTTCAAGTAGATTTAGTGGGACGAGACACAACTTTGTCCTCTAAAACACTTGTAAACGTAGACTAGGAAAACGTACCACTAGATTTGTTAGACTTCGTGGCTGTTTCATTACCTAAACATTAACTACGAACCATCATCGCAAAACACCGACAGTAAGACGTCTAAAAGATCCAAATAACCAGGGCTTACCTTGAAGCTAGCTGCTTGTAATGGGCGTAGACAAGTTCAGACAACTTGTAGACAAATTGGTCAAAACACAAGTTGACTTCCGCTTCGACCTCATCGTACAGAAACTGCTTCCGGAACACCGTTAGAGCGTACTGAGCTGAGTCGTTGTAGAGATCCAGTGGATATAACACATATCTGTTGAATAAAATGTTTCAGAATGATATTATGGGTCTGTTTCCGATCTTTATAGTCAATCATCATCATCATCATCATTGGCCTTAGTCCGTCTATTGCAGACGATTTAGACAGTGTCAGACAGACACTGTGTCGCCTGGGACACTCTTCAGGAAAACGCAGAGTTGCCTAAGCTCTGCGCCACCCTCTCGACCTCACTGGCGAGGCCCACAGGAACGACGAGTCGGTACGTGTGGAGCCAGTTCGGCTGCAGGAGTCTTTCGCATTTTAGAGCTAGTTCTTTATAGTACTAAGATGGAAAATAAGCATACGATTCGCCTCATGATAAGCGATTACGTAGCCTGGGTCTCATTTATATTTTAGTTCTGGATTTTGGTCCAAAGGTAAGGAATAAGTCGAAAATGGCCACTTTCCAACATTTTGGACCCCCTTCCCTTTTAATCCAATTTTTAAGGCAATTTTTTTATTGATGGTCCATTATGATAGCGCAGATAAAACAAATAAGTGTCCATCATTATAAACAAGAATATTAATGTAATTGGGTAACTTACTCCATCATGGCTGGTTCCTTGCTCCTCAGTATGTGGTCGGTAAGGATCCAAGGCATGGACATCTCTATGGGGAACTGGATCCTTTTCTCCATTGTTATAAGATCGTTGCATTCTTCGTTATGCTGGTGACGCACCGTGCATTTCTGTGGACGGGGAAAAGTTAAATCTTCGAAATTCCACAACTTCACCCAAAACAGCCTATTCAGTTCCAGATGCTGGGCAAAAATATCTACATTTATAAGACAAAAAGGCGTCAGCTAAGTCCACCGGGCTGTCAAACTAGGCATTGACGGATAATTTGTAAAACCAAATGTAACGATCGTTATCGGGCATCTATGGTAACAACAGAACCAACGATTATATGTTCCAAGACAAGCTTCTGGACTAATGGAACTTACACAACTCAATTTAACTTCTTGAACTATTACCTATACAACAATTTTCATGCATTTAGTCACCATTACAGAACACAACTTACAAAAAATCATCAAATATCTATTCATATTCTTGTATAACAATTCTGCAAAATTATAGAAGCTATGACAGGTAAATACGGCTGGGTTGTCTGGAAGAAATGGCTAATTAGCCATAAGTCCGCCCATTGTACTTCACTGTCTGTAACTATCTTTATGCTTTGTTTGTAATATATTTGTGGTGTACAATAAAGTATAAAATAAAAATTATAATAAATAAATAAATAATCACATAGCATGTTGGGTCAAGTACAACGACTTACGTTAACTTTCCTTCCCATTGTCATCTCGAGATAAAACTCTCTGTACCACAGCTGCGAGAGATCGCAACACTTCTGTAGCGAGTCTGCCGACAAAAAAAGATTACATTTAACAAAGAATCCTGAACCGACTTGAAAAAAAAGGAGGAGGATCTCAATTCGACTGAAATTTTTATGTGTGTTACTTCGTAATGTTTTACCGGGACAACCGATTTTGATGATCCTTGTTTCTTTGTTCAAAGGCTGGTTGGTGCTTGTTGTGTGGTCCCTAAATTTGGTCGCGGTCTGACGAGTACTTTTTGAGCTATCTCTAATAATGAGTATTTACTTGGGTATTGTTTCGTCTACGTACGTAATGTTACTGGTCGAATTAATTGAAGTCGGTTTTTTTCAAGAACAAACACAATTATGAAAATTTACATTACTCTATTTCGTTTAAGAGGTATTATATTGACCTAAATCTTAAGTAGAAGCCTGGTGTCAAGTTCTTCAAGTTCTTGGTGAATTTTGGTCAACAATTCACATTTAGATATGGCAACTTTTAAAAACAGCTTCCTAAGCTATGGACAATTGACTCACCAGCTAAATTCAGCATATACATCCAGTAAAAGCTCTGCCTGTGGAAAGTCTCTATCTGCTGCAGGGTCGCAGCATCCAGATCTTTGCGTAGGGTTCGTCTCCCGCCCGACTTGTCCGAGATGAGGGCCTCCAGCTGGGTGCGGACCATGTACAGCTGGGTGGACGATGGGCCTGAAAATTGACAAGAAAATTGACAGTCCTCCCGTGACCCATGGTTGCTGTAAAGTTTCCGAAACGTCGGGCGTATTAAAAACTTGACAAGCCGTGATAAAATCCGAAAAAATTTGTTTCATTATGATAATTGACCAGATATTTAAGAAAACCACAAAAAATATAATTAACGCCTATTTTGACGAATATTGCCACCATTAGAATTAAATGCTTGTTATAATGAAACGCCGGTTATGAGTTTCGAACAGAACTGACTTGTATTTCCACTCACTACGTACAGATACAATGACGTGGTTCCTCCTGACAGACCCGTGGGAAAGCCTGGGTACGGGCTTAGAGGATGAGACACCTTGCCCAGGCTTTCTTCACCGGGAAACGTTGCCTCCGGGACCACAGTCACAATAAACAATATTTAGTAATATAACAGTTATCTAAAATGTGCCAAAATATGGCGTTAATACTGGTCTTGCGATTCTGAAACCCATAAAAAACCTTGATCTATGAGGTACAAAATTTTTTTTTCAATATCGGGGTTCACCATAATGCCCTACAACTGAGTCTTAGAACTCTGGATAACTTGCAGTGTTATTTGTCTTGGATTTTCTGTCAAGTTGAGATGCTTTCCTAATTGAACTGCTCTCAACTTTGAGCCAGAGCCACCCCACTTCAATAAACTAGGTATGGACAGCGGCTTTGTGTTCACGATTGAGCCTGTTATATCCACTATCCACTACTGAGTATAGAATTACTCGGAACAGATATTTGTATATAAACGAAGTGCGTGACACTTCATTTAAGTTATTAGTATAATTTGTAATTGTTCTTTGATGGATATTTGATCTGCGAATTGGTTGCTATGGAGCTGTTTTTTTTTTCATATTAAACGATTGTCAGAATTATATTGTAATTGTAAATATTTAAATAATAGTTATTATTAAGAACTGGTGAAGCAATAGCTTTAAATGTTGTTTCTCTTTTCAGAGCAACACAATTATTGTTTTACTGTTCACCATAATATACAAGAATAATTATAAAATAAAACATTATGTATTTATACAAATAATTCTTCTGGTCTGATCGTAAAGCATTTTCAGCTGTCAGTTCCAGTTGATATTATATACATCTGATAGCGATCGTTACTCATAGTAGGGAATATATCCACCGATCCGCAGTGGAGCAGCGTGGTTAATTAAGCTCTGATCCTTCTTCTACATGGGGAAAGGGGCCTATGCCCAGCAGTGGGACATTACAGGCTGAAGCGAAAACCGCTACACTCACCAACATTCCTTCTCGGCACTTTAATAGTGAAACTGGTCTCAGCATCCTTTTTTCCACGTAAAGCTGGATCCTGCTGGGGTTCACAGCCCCTTGCCCAGTCGCCGCACGTCTCTCTCACCGACACTATTATACTGGTGACGAAATACAACATTATGACATGACACCTACAGTTAATCTTTATAAATTTTGCGCTTAACTCGAGTAAAACTTGTCAAGTTGATGTTTGTTCTGACAGTCGTGTTGAGATTATCAATAGAAATTCTTCCATTAATATATATTTTTTATATTTATTATACCAATCATCATCATCATCATCATCATCATCATCATCATCATCATCATCATCATGATCGTCATCATCATCATCATCATTTCAGCCTATCACAGTCCACTGCTGGACACAGGCCTCCACAAGTTCACGCCAAAAATGGTGTGATCTACACTTTTATCTTACTCTACTATTTTACACTTCGAAGATAATTCTTGTGAAATAAAATATCAAGAAAATTGGAAAACGTCAAAAAAAAGAACATATTGTTTAAAATACAAGTTTGACAGTTCACAAGATGAGGAAACGGTCGGAAGATTAGTATTATTGGCAACTTTTTCTTGTAACTCACCTTCGTATCAAATCTTTCTTATTTTTGATTGCCTTCCGGAGAGGCTCCCTCAGCATCAACTGGACAAAGTCCTGCAGTTCAGCGTAAATGGACCGTCGCGCTGCATCAGCGAAGACTGTCTCCATCCTAGCCATGAGGACTTGGAGACCCTTGATCATGGCTATCACCTCGATCATCGCGAACTTCTCTTCCGATGTGTAGTTGTAACGGGTGGCCTGGGGTGATAACCAAAATAATAATTACCAACCGTCCCAAATTATTAACGACGCGTTGGCGCAACGGTCACAGCACTGGTTTGTGGCTGTTGCGCTGGCGGATGCGGGTTCGATCCTAGCACATGACAAACATTTGTATTGGCCATACTGATGTTTGCCGTGGTCTGGGTGTTTGTGCAGTCCATGTGGGTCTCTCCATCGTGCCTCAGAGAGCACGTTAAACCGTCGATCCCGGTTGTAATCATGTACGCCTGATAGCTGTCGTTACTATGGATGTTATATATCTGCCAATCCGAAGTACAGCAGCGTCTTAATTAAGCTCCAACAGTTTTTTTTTTTTTTTTTTTTGTTTCAACAGGCTCTGAATAAGTGAGTTACTAAAGAAAAGTACAGTAAAATAAGTAAACTTTATAAGGAAATGGGCGACAATCAGTAAAGGTTGTAGTTTTTTTTTGCCGATTAACTCATGCATATACGTGGTGCACTATATGTGGTAGAAGAATTTTGAATTCCGTACCAAATACTCGTAGTAAGGAAGTGTATTACAGGCAGCTGGTCAATAATCACTTAAAATTTCCGACAAGATGAAATCTAGTAGGCATCAACTCTCGAACCGATCCTATTCCCATCATTGAAAAACATTTACTCACCATGTTGTAACAACACCTCCAGATAGCCTAGGCTTGGGGAGACAGTGCACCATACTAATCCTTCCCCTGCACATACACGTTGTAGCCACTATCATCTAGGCTAACCGCGTCGTCACTCATCATCACGTAGAACTCCATTACGTCCACTCCCCCCTCACGCGACACGCAACACTATTTTTTTTAATTTGCAGCAGCTTCCAGGAGCACAGCTCCGTCAGCACGGAGCACCAGGACGACACAGTACACAACACTCACCCGCTCGTACTCCTCGGCGTCGGGCGGGCAGCGCGGGTTGGTCGCGTGGTCGGTGGGGTGCAGCAGCTTCCAGGAGCACAGCTCCGTCAGCACGGAGCACCAGGACGACACAGTACACAACACTCACCCGCTCGTACTCCTCGGCGTCGGGCGGGCAGCGCGGGTTGGTCGCGTGGTCGGTGGGGTGCAGCAGCTTCCAGGAGCACAGCTCCGTCAGCACGGAGCACCAGGACGACACAGTACACAACACTCACCCGCTCGTACTCCTCGGCGTCGGGCGGGCAGCGCGGGTTGGTCGCGTGGTCGGTGGGGTGCAGCAGCTTCCAGGAGCACAGCTCCGTCAGCACGGAGCACCAGGACGACACAGTACACAACACTCACCCGCTCGTACTCCTCGGCGTCGGGCGGGCAGCGCGGGTTGGTCGCGTGGTCGGTGGGGTGCAGCAGCTTCCAGGAGCACAGCTCCGTCAGCACGGAGCACCAGGACGACACAGTACACAACACTCACCCGCTCGTACTCCTCGGCGTCGGGCGGGCAGCGCGGGTTGGTCGCGTGGTCGGTGGGGTGCAGCAGCTTCCAGGAGCACAGCTCCGTCAGCACGGAGCACCAGGACGACAGCAGCTGCAGGCCCCGCAGGCACAGCTCGGTCACCGCGCGGTTCTCCGCGTCCGAGCCCGCCTCCTTGAACGTGGTCGTCACCTGTGGGACGTGCAAATAATACACATCGTGCTTATCAGGACGTCGAAAAGAGAACCATAGGAACTCTTAATTATATTCTACTGTAAACAGCTCCTGAAATGGAGAACGAGTCTTAGCATACGCATTGTGAGTCGTCCACCGGTCAGCTGAGCCGAAGATCAATATTAGATCGCCGGTGGAGGATGGATAAGGTTCTCATTCAAACTGGATATCTGGGTCAACCAGAAAGGACTGTCCAAGAAACAGAGAGGTTGGTGGAGATGGCGTTTAAAACTAAATTAAAAAAAATCGAACAGTCAGTTTAAGAAGAAAAAAGAAAACTTCCAAAAGATGGACATAAGGTACAGATAACACAGACAGATGACCGTTATAAAAAAGAAATCAATTATTTTTTTTTTTTCTAAAGAAATGAACCAAAAATTTCAGCATGTACTTTGAAATCAAAACGCATTTCAATTGAAACTTAATGCCAATCAACTGATATAGAATATTCAAGTCCTCTGCCCAAAGGTTGCCTGGAAGAAATCGCTGCTTTAGCGATAAGGCCGGCCTGTTGCAACTAATGCAAATTTATTATTATTATTTTTTAACCTCATTAAACTTATTTTACTTTTGTGTTGGTGTGCAAAAAGTGTAAATAAATAAATAAATGACAATATAAAATTCTTAACAGAGACATCAAGCTTGAATAATCGTCAGAAATACAACATAGCTCATGAAAAACTAGCAACAAGGACAAAGGACAGTCATCAGAAAAAGATATTGAACTTATGGAAAAAAGATGCAAACTACAAATTACGGCAAATAAACCCAAAAAAAAAAAAAACATCCAGACTCAAATAGCAAAAAGCAAAGAGACCAAAAGTCAACTAAAAAAAGATAAAACATTTTAGACTTTGTACATTCGAAAACACATCGCTCCGATTGGAGATGTAAAAGAAGCACCTTCCTTACTGAAAAGACAAACAGGATATACCTAAGATGATAGACCAATTTTCCAAAACAAATACAAAAAGATACGACATACTATCAAAGCCAATATGAACCACACTGGTAAAAAACAAAACACTGAAAATGTACCACTTATATTAATATAAGAAATAATTAAGGACACTGAATTATAGATGAAAGATAAAGAGGATAGATATAAGAGGTCAACACCGAATTGCTAGCAGACTGCATAAACGAGGTCACGCCGAATATCTGCAGAGCTTTACAGAGAAATATTACATGACCAAACCAGAACACTGAATAAAAATCAGCCCAAAAAACAGGCTAGCTTCCGGGTATATTAGATCATATATTTACTACACGAATTTTAGGGAAACGCAAGAAATTAAATATACCATTTGCTACACACAACAAAGCATTCGATTCTATAGAGCGACCCAGTATTTGGCACTGTCTATCCAAAGAGTAGAATATCAGTACATTAGGATTTAAAGAACATTTATACACTAAAGTACAGCTAAATACAAGAAGAAAAAAGGGGGGATAGATATAAAAATAAATAGGAGTACGTCAAGAAGGTTCGTCATCACCGAAATAATTCACAGCTGTATTAGAAGAAATCTTCCGAAAAATAAAATGGGACGAGAATGAACTAAACTTAAAAAGCAAAAATAATTTATTATTATTTTTTTGTCACAATTGCGTTTCGCTGATGACATTTTGTTGTGCCAACCCCAAAAGAGCAACTAGAACGCATGCCCATAAACCTGGATAAGAAAAGTCGCAAGTTAGGCCTAACGAACACTATCAGAACTAAGGTCGTGACAAATGCACCAGGAGAGGAAAAAGTTTGTGAAAGAGTACACCAGCCCTTGGCGAATGCTAGCGCGACCCCATCTCGCCCCACCCAGGCGGGTGACTACTCACACATGGTGGTTCATGGTCAGTAAAAAGCATTTCATTAAATTTCTTAATTTCTTTTTAAATGACTTCCAAAAAAAGGAGGTTGATTTCAATTCGATACCTCAGAACTTTTGACTGGATGTCATGATGATGTTTGATGGATGTTAAACGAAAGGCGGTGCGTGTCATGTGGTCCCGTTTAAATTTAATTGAGATCTATCAAGTATTTTTCGAGTTATATCTAATAATGCGTATTTACTTGACAATTTTTTCGTCGACCTACGTTGTGTTATACCGCATAACTTCTTACTGGGTATCACTGGTACAGATTTTTGTGATTCTTGTTTTTATCAAAAGCTGATGCTTGTCTTGTGGTCAAATTTAAATTTGATCGAAATCTGACGACTGTTTTTTGAGTAATATTTGATAACGCGGATTTACTTGACACTTCCGTTATATTACTTGTCGATGTAATTGAAGTCGGTTTTATTTCGTTTGCGAGCAAACATAATTATATTTATTTCATTCTAAACCTTACCTCATTACTGTACCTCGCCAGTTCCGATATATAATTCTGATGTTCCTCCCTTATCTGGGGCAGGTGGACCATCAGGTCGGCCTGCGGGGAGGGTGGGTTCGGACTTGAGGACAGCGGCCATCTGAAAAGAACATCCATGAATATCATCCCTTTGTATTTGTGCTTATGCTGAACTTAAAAAGCCGACCGATGGCGGGATATCCATCCAACTGCTGGCTTTGAAATACACAGGCCGAAGACGGGCAGCGGACAAAGCCGGTCCTGCGGTCACCAACCCGCCTGCCCAGCCAATGAGTTCACGCCAGTTTTGGCGCGATCTTGTGAAGGCATATGTCCAGCAGTGGACTGCGATAAGCTGAAGTGATAATTAGCGAGATAGAGATTTAAAATTTTAAGTGCTTTTGAAGCCTACTTGAATTTAAACATTTTTAGAGTGCACTAGAAAAGATATCAGACAGGTATGAAAAATGTATGGGGAGTGAAATCGTGTGAATCAGTAACGCAGACCTGCCCTGAGTGACGTTATAACGCGCAACTCCTCTTACGAGGAAAAGATGAATCTGAATGAAAGAATATCTATACTAATATTATAAAAAGGAAAGATTTGACTGTTTGTTTGTTTGCATTGCATAAGCTCCGAAACTACTGAACCGATTTGAAAAATCCTTTCACTGCTGGGAAGCTACACTATCCGCGGGTGACAGATTATATTACATTTTCAATAAAAAAAATAGGGGAAAAATAGGGGGGAAATAGGGGAAAATATAGGAGGGAAAATAGGGGGATAGGGGGGGAATAGGAGGGAAAATAGGGGGATAGGGGGGGGAATAGTGGGAAAAATAGGGGGAAAATAGGGGGGAAATAGGGGAAAATGGGGGGGAAATAAGGGGGGAAATAAGGGGGGAAATAAGGGGGGGAAATAATGGGGGGAAATTATTTTGAAATTTCATTTAAATACCCGTGCGAAGCCGGGGCGAGATGCTAGTACTAAATAAAGACAGACGTCTCCTGAACAACACATTCGTAAATAATATCGAAATATCGAGTTCCGCAAAAGATAAATGAAAAACATAATAAATGTCCCGTTTTAAATAATTTTAGTCATGAACATTGTTAATTTAAAATCTTTAAAGATGAATATATTATGAAACATCATGGTAACTGATCTTAAGGGGAGTCAACTGAGAGTTGCGTGTCGTAGTTGACACACACACACACACACACAACTGTTTTTATTTGACTTGATTATAGAAATGTCACTCACTTGCTGGGATCGTAGTGCTTCGATCTCTTAATGTAGTTGAACGGAGCTATCTGCATATCTCCGAACAGGGGAACCACCTCCAGATTCTGAAAGAAATATAGTGCTTGAGAATGGATATTACGGTCGACCACCCGACACATATGTTGCACGTACATACTAGCCGACCTATACAGGGTTATTTGTAAAACACCAGCATCCTTGCAGGACAAGATAGCTAACATCATAAGTAACAACATTTGTTCTACGACTTTTCATAATTTGTTAGATTTTACTTTCATACAAAAAAAAATATTAATTTAATTTTCCGTTTGAATGTTAGAAACTCTACGCGCATCCCAAATATTAGGTAAACAGTTACTACTTGCGGGTGTGAATGTGAGGGGGGGAAGGAAGGGCCGGAGCGGTGCTAGCGCCCTTGAACTTGAACTATTTCGCTAGCCGAAGCAGTCGGCGCGGCGACTTTGATGCGCCCGCGTCATATGATTTTGTGTGCTACTCGTATTTATTTTACTCGTATCGATCGATGTATTGTATCTGTACTAAAATAATTTTATAACCATGGCGTACTGCTATTCTAATGTCGAATACACGGAAATGGTGAGGATGATTATTATCAAATTAAAACGAATTCGGAAGTGTTAGCACGTGTTAGTGAACAGCTGATTTTTAGGTGTGGTGTGTGTGTTGGTTGTGATGGTGACTATTTTGAACACTATGTGCGCGGTGTAGAGGTAATAGAAATTTAGTTTGTAAATATAATTTTATTGTACATTATTTTTTATTTTTTAATTATTGTAAATACGCTGATTCCACTTTTTTAATTCGCCTGCATTATCAATGAAAAGTGAATAATACCCAGCTATAAAATATTTAATATTAATTTGGTTTAATTAAACTTTAGTAAACGTTAAAGACTAATAATTAGCTAAGTTAATAATTTTCACATATTTTGGATGTTCAGAATTCAGATAGCTAATCTACATACACATTTACTTAAGTCACTGCGACATACATACTGTGATACTGCCTACAAACCCACCAAGCAATTTATATTATTAACTTATTTATTTTATTAACTAGAATTATCGGGCAGAGAAAGTGTTATTTATTATTATTATTAGCAGTGCAAGCGCGCGCGAGCGTCGCGTTCGTCCTTTCGATAATGAATGAATCAATGAAACATAGACTTACAAATGTTAGGGACCGTACAATAAAAGCTTAAAAAATCATTTTTAATTAATGTATTGAGTTACGTCAAAAGTCGTAGAACAAATGTTGTTGTACATAATGTTAGCTATCTTCTTCTGCAAGGATGCTGGTGTTTTACAAATAACCCTGTATATATATATATATATAACATACTCGCGGTCATGAACAATATCGCGGTCATTAATGATATCGAATTTTCATTAAAATCGATCCAGTATCTAGCTTCGGAGATTAGCCCAGACAAAATCGTGACACGCGATTTTTATATATATAGAAGCCTATATAGCCCTCATTTACATTTCATTTCGCTTATTATTTTTATTCCCTTACCTTTGTAAAACGTTCTTTACAGGCTGATTCAAAATTCTTGATCATAACACTAAAGATAATTAACTAAATAATACTGATGTCTAGCACACCGCTAAATATCCTGCTCAAAATATGGAGCAGCCCGACTGTGGTAGTACCTCGACCTTACCGAAGATAACAGCTAAATAAAACTACTTTCAAGCAGTGTTGTGTTCCTGTTGGTGAGTAAGGTGACCAGAACTCCTGGATTGGAAATAGGGTCTGCAACGCACTTGCGATGCTTCTGGCGTTGCAGACGTCTATAAGCTATGGTAATCGCTTAGCATCAGGTGAGCCGTATGCTTAATTGTCGACCTAGTTATAAATCTAATGTAAAGTCTTTATGTTGCAGGCATCGTAACTGCTTACCACCATGCCGAGCGTACACTTGTCACCGTAGTGGTATAAGAAAATACTAGCAAAATAACTAATTACCTTAAATATCCTGTCTATACGGTCCAAACGTATCTTTTTCTTTTGATCCAATCTGTTGATATTGCAAATTTCGGAGTCCATTAGGAACAAACCAAAACCCATCACCTGCAAATACAAAACGTTTAGTTATCAATCGCCTGAAAATATATAGTTTATAAGAAATCACTACTAGATGGCGCTGCAAATAATCTTGAAGTTTGTGGACAACTGGCACTAGATAGCGCTAAAATGTAGATTAAGTACAATCGCTACTAGATGGCGTTGAAAAAAACTTTTAGTTAGTAGACCACTGCCACTAGATGGCGTTCCAGATATATTTTCGGGTTATAGCTACTAGCCGCTAGATGGCGCTAAACAATTAAATTAGTTCATAGGAAACTATTAAGAGGTGGCGCTAACAATACGTTTAATAGTTTGTGGACAATCGATACTAGATGGCGCTAAAACTATTCAGTTCATGAATTTTCGACATTAGATGGCGCTGAACAAAAAGCGCAATTTGCTTATACCAAAATACACACAACATGACAAACATGTTTGTATCTCATTGTATAGTAATTACTTTTCAACTTTGATATTTTTTTTATTCAAGTAAAAAGAAAAGCTTTCGAAACAG
Source organism: Melitaea cinxia (assembly GCF_905220565.1). Taxonomy (NCBI): domain Eukaryota; kingdom Metazoa; phylum Arthropoda; class Insecta; order Lepidoptera; family Nymphalidae; genus Melitaea; species Melitaea cinxia. The sequence goes on along the minus strand of NC_059418.1, from coordinate 1,955,667 downwards.
TAGTTCGTAAGTTTAGCAAATATACAAACAAACTAATCATATTAGTATATATAATAAACTTACTTTAACAAGCATATGCTTCTCAGAGGGAGTGAGGTACATTTTAGTTTCAAACATATGTACGCATATGTTGACCACATCAGCGAGTAGGTCTTCGTACCCTTGAAAGAAATAATAATTATATTATAAAAAAAATACTCTATTGCACATTACCATCACTTTACAAGCTCTCGTTTAAGTAATAAGCACACGAAAAAATAGTCACGTAAATACGTGTTTTCAAAGATTACTCAAAAAGTAATCATAAGATCTCGGTCATATGATCTTGGTCAAATGGGACCACAATACAAGCATCAGTTCTTGGTTAAATTAAGAATCATCAAAATCGGTATTCGTGATAAAAAGTTATGCGGTATAATACAACTTAAGTCGACAAAAAAAATAGTCAAGTAAATACGCATTATTATTATTATTATTATTTTTTTATAGGAGAGGGGGCAAACGGACAGTTTGCTCACCTGTCAAAGGATTAGCAGGCGCGTTGCCGGCCTTTAAATTTTAATTATTAGATATAATATATATTATATAATTACTCGAAAAATAATTGTCAGATCGCAGTTAAATTTAAATGACAGTCGCCACTTTTCGATGTCAGAAACTGCGCAGTTTCTCTTCAAAAATAACTGTGTTTTATAAAAATTTGGTAATATCCTGCATGAATTTTTCGTTTTTTATGTTGAAATGTTTAATTTTTTTTTTGTTTTTTTTTTTTTTGTTTTAACTGCATGTGTTTCAGTATTTTTATATTCCTAACTTTTGATTTCGCGCTATAATTAAGTATCTGTTTCGATTTTTTTTAGTTTTCTTTGTAATGCATGCTATGTCCACACCTAGTAGACTCAATTGTATATACATACTTTACACTTTGTACTTTATATGTCTATATTAAGCGATTATGGTCAGTTTTGTGGACTAATATTTAAGAAAAAAAACGACAACCACACCACCACAGATCTTTATCAACTATGTAATCCTGCACCGAATAATATCTATTAATTTCTTTTTAATAATTTTTTTGTTATTCCTTCTCGTATTTACAATGCGATTATTACAATTTATTTGAAATCACATCGTAATAAAACACAGTTTATTTTTCAAAAGAGTAACTGCGGAGTTCCTTGTCGATTCTTCTCTGCAGAATCTACATTCCGAATCGGTGGTAGCTTTACTTTTAACGTTCATTAATATTTTAATTTGTGTGGTGTTTTTGAAGGCTATTTGAATATAGCAATTTTGATATTGATTTTGACTAGCTTTCGACTAGCCTGTTGGCGCAGTTTGTAGTGACCTTGCTTTCTGCTCCGAGGGTTGTGGGTTCGATTCCCACCCCGAGTCTGGATGTAATATAAATATTTATTTATATATGTATTATTTATAAGTATGTTTATCGAAAAAAAAAATGTAGCTATATACCAGTCGGCTGTTACCTATAACACAAGCATTAAGCCGCTTACTTTAGGAACAGACGACCGTGTGTGTATTGTATAAATATTTATTATTATTATTATTTGATTTTGACTTAAATCATTGTAAAGTATGGAATATACTCGCTATAGAGATTTTATTTATTGTTATTATTATTAACGCGAGGCCATTGCCTAGCTGTGGGACTATGGTCACTTCAATTCCATTATGACTCAGTGGTTAAAAAGTCTGGTTTTCAATCGTGGAGTACAAGAAACATACCATTAATCTTCTCCAGGGCGTCCTTCACCGTGTCCCTGATCTTGTTCTGCGTTGCAAGAAACATGGAGAGGTTCTGGGACTCCTGGAGACTTTGGCTGTCTGACATCACTTTAAGGAACTGGGCAGCTCTGAAAAAAATTATTTAAAATCAATATTTACACATCGATTTTTTTTAAATCGTATTTGCAATAATTTTAAATTTTAAGTTCAAGGGACCCAAGCCATATTAATTAAATTAAGAAAAAATGTGACAACTACATACATATATCTTATATATAAAATTCTCGTGTCACAATGCCAGTTACCATACTCGTCCGAAACGGCTGGACCGATTTTTATGAAATTTTGTGTGCATACCGTAGGTCTAAGAATCGGCTAACATCTATTTTTTATACCCCTAAGTCATAAGGGGGGAGGGGATTATGGTGGTTAATAAAATATATGGCAAAACAAGGTTTGCGGGGTCAGCTAGTAATTACGAGTATATAGGATTCAAATCGGATTTTGAAAATTTTCATCTGAGGTTTTTTTAAAATACATCTGTTTACTCAGGCGAGTTCATTATTAAAAATCCATATTTTTTTTACATCCCTAGTACATAAGTAAGTACAGCTCGGCTTGACCTCGCGTCATGCCGCACTGAGCCATTGGCCCGTTGGGTCCTAGTGTTTAAGCTCATAACATTTACCCTTATTTATGCTTTTTCCAATCTATGCTGATATATTTAGACACAAGACACGAGATAGGTCCACAACTGAACTTGACCTACTGCTTCTATTTGACTGATCTTTTATATAAATCGTATAGTCACTTCAGCTTAATACAGTCCACTGCTGGTCACAGGCGTCCACAAGTTCGCGCCAAAAATGGCGTGAACTCATGTGTTTTGCCCATAGTCACCACGCTGGGCAGGCGGGTTGGTGACCGCAGGGCTGTTTTTGTCGCACCGAAGACGCTGCCTGTCTTCAGCCTGTGTATTTCAAAGTCTGCAGTTGGATGGTTATCCCGACATCGGTCGACTTTTTAAGTTAGATGGTGGTAGTGGAACTGTGTTATACCTTGGTCACCTCTTACGACACGCACGGGAAGAGAGGGGATGGCTATATTCTAACTACAGTAACCACACAGCAAATCTTATGGTATGTATTTATGAAAATTCTCTCACCGTCTATACGTCGAGTAATCGTTCTTAACGGAGCTCTTCATGTTCTTGAGCTCGTCCAGCACTGCGAACATGTTGACAAACTTGCCCAGAGTCAGCAGATAGGCCTCGGACACGAAATCCCGCCTCTTCTCGGCGTGACACAGCCTCCGGACCTCGCCGCAGAACCTTTCGATTGCTTTACGCTGAAAAACAAGTAATAGTACGAGATCTGGTTTAAGGAATATATACATACATACATGTCGTGTTTAATCAAAATGATCGTAAGATAATATATGATGTAGAAACTTTATTCTCATAAAGAATTACAATAAATAAAATTTATAATATACCCATCATCATCATCAACCTTCCTTTCATTGTAAATTATTTATTTATTATGTACGATTTCAAAAAATGTTTAGAATCCCTATGTGTGGGTAACACAAAAATAAAATCGTACATATTTTTGTGTTACCCACACATTAGGAATTCTAAACATTTTTGAATATCATATCAAAAATTGACCGCTCCAGCAGGGTTCGAACCCGCGTCTCCGACTGACCGTGTCGGTGCTCTAGCCTATTAAGCTATGGAACGATGTACCCGCTAGATCGAAATTTTTGATATGATGATTTTTATATTCGGTTTAAGCGAACCGTGGCGCCGTCTATAGTAAGCTCTTTACAGAAACCCGTAACTATTCAAAGTATTTATTTATTTATTTATATTATAACTGAACTACTACTACAACACAATGGGCATAGAACAATAAAAACGGTAACCGGTAGTCAAAAACAAAAAATCCCACTGCTGGGTAGACCTCTTTCTCCGTGTAGGAGAGGGTTTGGAATACAATAAAAAAGTAGCAAAATACTATACCTGAAAGTACATAAACTGCAGGAGTTTGTCAACTTCCGGAGCAAGCACCTGTACCGTCCGCTCGTATATATGCACTCTGTCTGGTTGCTCGTTAGATCTCGGCTGGGGGATGGCTCGACTACAGCATCTCCAGGTGTACAGCATCACGGCGTGGGCGTTGCCTTCCTCTAGCAGCTCGTTCTGAAAGAAGAATCATATATCTTCACTAAATTATATCTCCCTCTCAACTTCCGTTCGCCTCGCCCGATCACACTTTTCGTAACGCTCTCGTCACGCGTTCACCAGCTTACTCCCCGAGTCAAGCGTGCGTAAAGAAGTTTTACTTCAAATATATATATATATATATATATATATATATATATATATATATATATATATAACTATATATATATATAAAGGAATATATTCCTTTGAGTTTGTATATTTGTATAGTACCTTTTTTTATAGCAGTAGTAATATGTATTGTTTTATAAAGAGATTTTGACACTTCGTAATAGTCACATATAAAAGAAATATTTAATTTTAATTTTATGTATAGGAATTGGTATAATAGCTTTAAATGCCGTTTCTTTGTTTTTTCAGGTAGGTTAAGGGTTTTTATAATTAATTTTGTATCATAATGTATAAAGAAAAATTCTATAATAAAATCTTCGTTTTTTCAGAGCTACACGTTGTATAATTTTCCGATTCCAATTTAAGTAATCAACTAATGTCTTATAAAACGACATTTTTGGTAAAAATATAGATAATAAAAACATGGAAAAATTGCGATTCACGTTCGCACTATTAGCAGCATCAGATTAAAAACCAATGTGATCTGCATAACAGCAATAGAGACACCTGATGGACATTTATTTGATATTCCGAATGATCTAAAACCTGCAAGTAAACACACTGGCATAACTACTTTAGATTTTTTTACTAAAATTAAAAATTCATTGAAACAGAGACATCAAACACGAAAAGTATGGATTCCATTAACTAAAGAATTTAAAAAAAATTAGATGGATGAATGCGAAAATGTACAATTTGGTGACCAATATCTAGATGAAATTAATAATGAAATAAAGTTATCGAGTATTAACTATAGCACGAAAATAGAAGAAAAAAAATTTTGGAAAAATAGCAGAAAGATTTTTACTAGAGAAATTTTCAGGAAAGACATCAAATATCAATCAATGGATTAATGAATTTGAGAAAGAGTGTACACGTTTTGAGATACTTAGAGATGCAGAAAAAATTGAAATTTTAAAATATTAAATTGAAAAACAGTGCTTAGGTTGGTACGCCAGTATGTTGATAAAATATACAGTAAGTACAGAATGAATAATATGGAAAACTAATTTCTGTGAGGCATATGGAAATAGAGGTTGGTCACAAGTTAAAAATGCATTTAGATTAAAATATCAAGGAGGTTCATGTTATATACATGTTAGTCGATGGTTAAATATTGTCTACAGTTTATAGTTTGTGGTATGACATTAATCTAGAGACTTCGGTAGAACTACAGAGTGAGCACTGACTGTAGGATTAAGCTAGCACCTAATGTAAGTTTAATTAAAACTAATAAATCTCTTGAAGACACTAAGGATGTTTAATTTAATAAACACATAACAGTTCATTACTGGAATATGCCACAAAAAAAGAAAGATTATTACTAGAAATAAATAAAGAAATAGACACACAGACAATGATAAATCTTATAGTAATGGGTTTACCCAATGATATAATATACAAGATGGATAAGGAATCAATAATATCAACTGCTAATCTTTATAATGAAATTGGTAAACACGAGCAGACAATAACAAAAATAATTATAATATGATTAAAAAATATATTTTATAATAAAGTAAAAGCTAATAAAATTAAACCTTGCAAAATATGTGAAAAATTAAATATACGTTTCCATGACGAAGAAGAGTGCTGGTTTAAACAGAGTGATAATTATGAAAACAAGAGAAACTATAATAAGAATGTAAACAATACGATATTAGATGTTGAATTGAGCAATAATGAGCAAAAAAAAAAACGAATAATAACACCATTAATTAAAGTCAAACTAACATTAGAAAAACAAATTAACATATTTGGTATATATGATTCAGGCTCTAATGTTTCTTTAATAAATTCAAAATTATTAAGAATAAAGAAAGGAGAAACAAATGAGAAAAAAAAATGCCAATTTAATAACAATTAATGGTGTTAAAAATACGAAAGGTTTGACAACAATAAATATTAAAGTTTTTGATATAGAAAAAAAAATTGATGTTTATATTGTAGATGGAAAAGATTTTAAATATGATTTCCTAATTGGACTAGACGTGATAAAAGAATTTAATTTGATTCAAAACGAAAATTTGGAAGTGTCTCAGAAAACAGAAAACAATTTTAAAAAGGAGGAACTATATAATAAAAATAAATGTAATGATAATGAAGATAAAAGAAACTTTGATTTTATAAATTTTAATGAACATGACAAAGAAGAAGAGTTTACAATGGATTTGAGTAATTTAAATAATGAACAAAAATCTGAAATAAATAAACTGATTGATAAATATAAATCAAGCTTTGCAAAAGATAAATATGACATTGGAACAGTAAAAGACTACGAGGCACGCATTGATCTGACAGTGGACAAATACTGTAGTAAAAGGCCATACAAATGTTCAATAGAGGATAAGTTAGAAATAGAAGAACAAGTAAGAAAATTACTAGAAAGAGATCTGATAGAGGAATCATACAGTCCATTTGCAGCACCGGTAACCTTAGCTTACAAAAAAGAAGACAATAGAAAAACCAGATTGTGTATTGATTTCAGAGATTTAAATAAAATAGTGGTACCGCAGGCTCAACCGTTTCCATTAATTGAGGACTTAGTGATAAAAACCAGAAACTGTAAGTACTTTTCAACATTTGATATAAACTCTGCATTCTGGTCTATTCCCTTGCGAATCGAAGATAGAAAAAAAGACAGCTTTTGTAACACAGGAAGGTCATTATCAATGGACATGCTTACCTTTTGGTTTGAAGACCTCTTCAGCAATTTTTCAAAGAATATTAAGTAGTATACTAAGAAAGCACAAATTAACAGATTTTACAGTTAATTTTATTGATGACATTCTGATATACTCCGAATCTTATTCTGAGCATATAAACCATATATCACAGGTTTTGGAAGCAATAAAAAAAGAGGGTTTCAGATTAAAATTCACAAAATGTACATGTTGCCTCAAATTCGGTAAAATATCTTGGGCATATAATACAGGAAAATACACTTAGACCAGTAAGAGATAACTTAATTTCTTAATAATTATTAGGCAACTTTATGAAAAATTAATTTCTACCGCAAATATATACCAAACAGCTCAATAATTTTAGAACCACTTTATAATTTATTGAGAAAAAATCAAAAATTCATTTGATCAACGGAATGTCAAGAAGCTTTTGAAAAAATAAAACAGCTACTATGTTCACAACCAATATTAGAAATATTTGATCAGGATTTGCCAATAAATATATACACAGATGCATCATTAGAAGGTATTGAAGCGGTTTTAAAGCAAGTACAGTCAAAAAATAAAGAAAAACCTGTTGCATATTTCTCAAAAAAATTAAATGAAGTACAAAAAAGGAAAAAGGCTATATACTTAGAATGTTTAGCCATTAAAGAAGCAATAAAATACTGGCAATACTGGCTAATAGGTAAAAAATTCACTGTATATTCGGACCACATACCTTTGGAAAATTTAAATATTAAGTCTAGAACGGATGAAGAATTAGGAGAATTAACATATTATCTGTCACAATATGATTTCACAATAAAATATGCCCCAGGAAAGAAAAATTTAGAGGCAGACTGCTTAAGTAGAAATCCAGTATTGGAAGCCAATAAAGATATAGATGAACAATTAAAAATAATAAATTTAATAACATTAGACGATATAATAACCGATCAAGAGAGAAATGAGGATATTAATAAACATAAACATAATACACAGAGATAAAATATATTACAAGAGAGTAAATAAACAAGAAAAAATTTTATTATCGGAAGAATTCAGTAAAAAATGTTTAAAAAATGTACACGAAAATATGTGTCATATGGTATAAAACAAATGCAGAAAATAAAATAGGAAAATGTTACACAGCAAAGAATTTAACAAAAAATATTAATGATTTATGCAAAAAATGTGAAAAATGTTTAAAGAATAAATCAAGAGGACTATTAAAATACGGTTGTATGTCGCACTTAGGTCCTGCCTCAAAACCACTAGAAATTGTCTCAATAGACACAATTGGAGGTTTTGGCGACTCTCGATCAACAAAAAATATTTGCATCTTTTGGTTGATCATTTTACTCGATATGCATATATAACAACATCGAAGACACAGAGTGCTAAAGATTTTATAAAGCTAATAAATAAAGTTCCAAATTGTAACGAAATTAACATGGTACTTACTGACCAATATCCTGGATTGAACTCAAAAGAATTTAAGGATTTTTTAAATGAAAAATCAATTACCCTGATTTTCACTGCAGTAAATTCACCATTTTCAAATGGTCTTAATGAAAGATTAAACCAAACACTTGTAAATAAGATAAGATGCAAAATAAATGAAAAACCAAATACTAAAGCATGGACTACCATTGCTCATAACATAGATCAGAGATATCTATTAGACGGTACAGATCTTTCATTCATACCAAATGAAAAAAAAAATAAAAAAAGTGAAGATGATTGGATTAAAAATAAAATAATTAAAAAAAAAAAAAAAAAAAAAAACAAACAAAAAACCCGCCTGCGTGAAGAACAACTAATAGAAAATCAACTGAAAAAGCTGGAACAAGATAAAAATTCAACATGCACACAAAGTCAGCGAAATAAATAGAAACAATATCAAACATTTTGTGCTGTACATTTAAAATATATTAATACGGTAGTCCTTCGAAACTTTATGCAACCTCGTACATAACACGCAGTCACACATATACGCACATGCACACATCACGCATAAGATGATATTTGATAAACCTAAAACACATCACAAGTTTAATGAAGGTGAAATGGTATATGTCGAAAATGGGCACAAATTAAATTTAAAAAAATTAGATGAATTAAGGATTGGTCCTTTTAAAATAAATAAAAAAATATCAGATTCAATATATGAGGTTAATACAGGTCATAAAAAATTGGAGTCAAATTTATTTCACATTACTAAACTTATTCCTGTCCCGGCTGAAGAAGACAGTGGCGAAATGTCGGAGGAAATTTTCTAGCCTAGGGGGGGAGATATAAAGGAATATATTCCTTTGAGTTTGTATATTTGTATAGTACCTTTTTTTATAGCAGTAGTAATATGTATTGTTTTATAAAGAGATTTTGACACTTCATAATAGTCACATATAAAAGAAATATTTAATTTTAATTTTATGTATAGGAATTGGTAAATAGCTTTAAATGTCGTTTCTTTGTTTTTTCAGGTAGGTTAAGGGTTTTTATAATTAATTTTTGTAGAGTCTAATAAATGTGTTTGTTACCGTTGGCAACACTGATACGAGATTTATTATTAAATCGAGTAATGGCGACGGTGTACAAGCAGAAATCATAAAAATACTGTTTTACTGTGTTACCCAAAGTATACAAAGAAACTATAAGATAAAAGCATACGTTACAACCGGCGACGAGGATTAAACCCAAGTTTAGTACGGAGCGTGGATTTCAGACAATAAATGCACGTCGTCTAACAAGCGGACGCCATTTTCTTGACTTACAAAAAAGAAAAAGAAAAACAATAAATCAAATAGCTGGACATCAGTCTGAATATTATATTAAGACGTGTTTAAAGTAACAAGTGAATATAGGTTGCTTGATTGAAGTTGTGAGTAGTTGCTGTGTAACCCACAAATTTTCCAATTGATATCAACAATTCTGGTTAAGCTGGTTTACAATAATTTCCCATTGATATCAATCAAGCGATTTGGGCTTCTGGCAGTGATCGCAGAGATATGTGATAAATTTGATGTCAACTTAATGCAAACGGTCCCATTGACATCAACAATAAAAATAAACGAATTGTGTGCAAACACATTAGTTTCAAATATTTGTGTCATTGATGTCAACTAATTGCAGCTCACAGCAATAAATAAAATGTTCCATTGACATCGACGATAATGAAAATTATGTATACATATAGTTGAATAATTATTTGTGCCATTGATCATCAAATATTGAAAATCAATCAAAATAAAATAAATGGTAACTACAGTGCATACCATGTTCAATTGACATCAACAAACAAATAATTTATGTTTCAGGCTTTCTAGTATGGCCCAATTGCAAAATTTTAAACCTTTTGACTGTGAAGGAGACCCACACACTGTTGGCTCTAGATAGTTAAAATGGAAACGGGGTCTTCAAATTTACCTTCTGGCTGCAAACATCGATTCCGCTGTAAAAAAAAAGGGCTACACTGCTGCACACAGGTGGTCTTGCCTTACAGGAAATATATTACAATATCCCAGGTGCCGATGCTGAACCAGTAGACAATGAAGGAAAGGAAGTAAACGTTTATCAGGTGGCAATCCAAAAACTGGATGAATACTTTGCACCTAAACAAAGCTTTGTTTATGAGCGACATCTATTTCGACTTTTGAAACAAGAAGAAGGTGAAAATTTTGACAAATTTCTCATCAAGCTTAGAAATCAAAGCTCAAAATGTCAATTTCCAGATGACAATAATTTAATAGACCAAATAACAGAGAAGTGCCGCTCTGTTGAACTTCGGAAAAAAATATTAATGCTTGGAGACACAGTTACTATAGAAAAAATTATTTTTGAAGCAAATACCTTGGAAATGGTAGAACGTCAACTTCATGAATACCAGAGGCCCGCTCAAAACTTGGGTGTTAACAAAATTGACATCAAGGTTAACAAATTTGACAAAATAAATGCTGAATGCACAAGATGTGGGAGCAAAAGACATAAAGCAGACAACACCAACTGTCCAGCAAAAGAAAAGACATGTATAAAATGTGGATTCAAGGGGCATTTTCAAAAACAATGTAGAACGAGAGCACAGAAACGCAAGAAGGAAAATATTTCTAATATGCCAACGAAATCTGAATCCGATTCGAAGAAATTCAAAACTAGCACTGAAATTGACTACATATTTCATATAGATGCTGATGACACTGTTAACTGTCAGATTGGAGGTGTGGAGGTGCCTTTATTGATTGACTCCGGTAGCAAATGCAATATACTAACAGATAAGACATGAAGTCACTTAAAAACGCATGCTGTTCAGATAACCAACCAACAAAAATCCACAGACAAAGTTTTTATGGCATATGGAAGCACAAACCCTATCAATGTGTTGGGGTCCTTTGAAGCGAACATTATTATCGGCCCTGTAGGACATAAAGACACTTTCTACGTTATCAAGGATGGTACAAGAGATTTACTAGGCAAAGAGGCTGCCATTAAGCTAAAGGTCCTTAAAATGGGGGTAAGTGTTAATACTATCTCAGAAGGCCCTTTTCCTAAATTTAAAGGTATCAAGTTAAAAATTGCTGTAAATGAAACTGTTAACCCAATCATACAACCCTATCGACGACTACCTATTCCATTAGAAAACAAAATTAATTCTAAAATTGATGAACTTGTTGCTAAAGATATTATAGAACCAGTAGATAAGCCAGCTTCATGGGTTTCCCCTATTGTACCCATATTAAAAAGCAATGGGGAGGTAAGAATTTGTGTTGATATGCGTTGTGCCAATAAGGCAATTATCCGGGAAAACCATCCACTACCTACAATGGCACAACTAATACCCAAATTCAGAAAAGCTACGTTGTTTTCAAAATTAGACATTCGTGAGGCATTCCATCAAGTTGAGATAAGTGAAGACTCTAGGAATATTACTACTTTCATAACTGGCAAAGGGCTTTTTCGTTACAAACGCCTTATGTTTGGCATATCATGTGCCCCCGAACATTTCCAAAAAATCCTAGAAAGGATGCTTTTGCCATGTGAAGGGGTGATAAATTTTATAGATGATAATCATTGTTTTTGGTAGTGATGAACATGAACATAATAATAGATTACAAAATGTATTAGAAGTTCTTAAACAAAACAATGTCTTGCTAAATGAGGAAAAATGTATATATAAGACTGACAGGATAGAATTTATAGGTCACGAACTGACACCTGGAAGGATCAAACCTTTAGACAAATATATTAAAGGTATTAAAGATTTTAGGGAACCAAAGACCATTGAAGAGATTCAGAGTTTCTTAGGGCTGATTAATTTCATTGGTAAATGGATTCCAAATTTATACACTTACTGAACCGCTAGGCAGCATTAAAACTTTAGGATATTTTGATATTTGTGACCAAACACAAGTAATAACTGATGCAAGCCCTTTTGGCCTTGCAGCAGTGTTGATTCAGTGTGACAGTAAAGGCCCCAGAGTAATTGCTTATGGTAATAAGACCCTGTCTGATGTTGAAAAGCGTTACTGTCAAACAGAGAAAGAGGCACTGGCCATAGTTTGGGCAGTTGAACACTTCCGCATGTATCTGTATGGTCTAAAGGAATTTGACCTAATAACTGACCACAAACCACTCGAGGTCATATTTGGCACACGATCAAAACCATGCCCGCGTATTGAACGATGGGTTTTACGGCTACAATCTTTAACTACAAAGTAAAATTCCGATCTGGAAAACTCAATATCGCTGAACCCCTTTTCACGGTTATGCCCACAAGTAAATTCAAATTCTTTTGATGAGGAGTTTCATATTAATCAAATTGTACAATTTGCTCGTCCGGTGGCTGTATCGTTTCAAGCAATAAAAGATGCTTCCCAAGTTGACAGCGAGTTTCAAATGGTAAAAAAGGGTATCATGCATGGTGTGTAAGACAATAAAGTCAATCACTATAAAATATTTGATACAGAGTTGTGGCTACATGATGAAGTATTACTGCGAGGAAACAAGCTGGTCATACCATTGAAATTGCGCCAACAGGTTCTGGAAGCAGCGCACGAGGGCCACCCTGGGATTGTAGCAATGAAAGGTAGGCTGCGCACCAAAGTTTGGTGGCCTAGAATTGACAAGGATGTTGAAACCATGATTAAAAGCTTTAAAGGCTGTACCCTGGTTTCAGGACCCAACCCACCTTTGCCTATGAAAAGGAGGATGCTATCATCCCAGGCTTGGATAGACGTAGCAGCTGATTTTTTAGGTCCACTTCCAAGTGCAGATTACCTGTTTGTTGTTGTGGACTACTATAGTCGCTACAAAGAAATTAGGCCTATGAAGTCTATCACTTCACAAGACACAATAGACGTTCTCATAGAAATGTTTTCAAGGCTAGGTATTCCCATTAGCATAACTGTGGATAATGGTAGGTAATTCGCAAGTGAACTTTTCAAAGCTTTTTGTCATGAGCTGAACATTCACATATTTAACACTATTCCATCCTGGCCTCAGAAAAACGGGGAGGTGGAACATCAGAACAGGGACATTGTCAAACGCCTAAAAATAAGCCAAAACTTCAATTCAAATTGGAAAAAAGATTTACTTTACTATTTAATGATGTATAATAGCTAATGTCCGATCGAAAGTTCGGTTTCGGTTTCGGCCGAGTTTCGGCCAAAAATCAAGTTCCGGCGACAGTTTCGGTTTCGGCCAAAATTGGCCGAAACTTTTGCCGAAACCGGAACTGATTTCGGAAGTTGTCGTGCACGCTCGCTTAACTTCGTTTCTCGCGGCAACGCTTTAGCGGACGCTGACGGCCCTGTTCGGGAATTGTCGTGCGGCGTTCGGTACCAACTATTAATGTACTCTGTGGTAACAACAAAACTTAGTCAGTGCTTTATTGCCGACGCAAACATTCTTTAGAGGTTATGTTTTGATGGAACTGAATACATGTAATGTAAGTTTTTGTTTTGTTTCTGTATTTGAATGATTTATATAGTTAATTAAATATTGAGTCAGTAACGTTGTTTTGTTGTAATTAACAAATCAAGTCACATGTAAAAAAAGAGATTGTAAATGAAAAATGTGAAGTGTTTAATTTGTTAAATTACGTTGTATAGGTAAACTTATTTCAAGATTTGTTTTTCATTCCGATGATGTAGTTTTGTTGTATTAGGGTTATTATTACAGTTTTATTTTTAATTGTTTCAGAGTAAAATGTCGCAAAGAGAAAAAAATCCGATTTGGCAGTACTTCGACAAAAGTATTAGTAATACATCAAAAGCTGTGGAAGCCACGAACCAAAAAAACAAACATTACACGGACTGAAGCTGCATTTATCAAAATTTCATGACAAGGAATACAGGCAAGTACTAAAACGTTTATCAGAATTAAACGATTTCAAAAGTGAAGCAAAATTGAAGCGAACAGATTTAAGCGTATCATTGCAACAATCGAGCTCAGATCAGTCGATTCTTGTTCAGACAACCATTCCAAGTTTGACATCTAAACCTAAAGTTGTACTGTGGCCGGATGATCATGAAATCACAAAAAGGATTGACAAAACTATAATGGATTTCATAATCGTGGACATACTGCCTTATTCTTTGGTGGAAGGTGAAGCATTCCGCCGACTTAATTTAACTGATCCTCAAGGAGTTCGCAAACATCGGTTGAAATCTGAAAAATATTTTAGAACGTCACTTATGCCCAAAACATATGAAAGAATTAGATCAAAAATACAGAATTTAATGGCACAGAGTAAGTGGGCGAGTGCTACTACCGACATTTGGACCAACGCATGTAAAACATGTTCACTTCTCAGTTTCACAGCTCATTTCATCATAAATGATAAACGTCTTAAAGTGATTTTAGGTGCATGTGTGCTAGAACAAGACCATACCAGTCAATATATCGAACAAAAATTTACAGATATGGTAAACGAATGGGGTTTGCAAGGCAAGATTTTTCTAGTCCTACGTGACAATGCCGCTAATATGGTTCGTGCGATGCGTGATGATGAATCTATAGGATGTGTCGCACATACGCTCCAGCTTGTCATAAAACAAGCGCTATTTTCAGAAGACGAAATAAAAGACCTCTTAAAGAAATGTAGAAAAATTGTGGGCCATTTCCATCACAGTGAGCCAGCAACCAGGAAATTGACGGAATGTCAAAAACAATGCGGATCGCCAGAACATGCCTTAGTGCAAGACATTGATGTGAGATGGAACAGCACGTATTTGATGCTGCAAAGACTTTTGGAACAAAAAAATGCAGTAAACTTATACTGTGTTGAACATGGTAAGGTTGATTCTCTTCAATGTATGGTTCAATAAGTCCCGAGACTAAGTACTAAAAAAAGGTCTTTTTTATAAAATTAATTTTTCATTCATCGACATAGTCTCCTCCAAGAGCGATACAGTCCCTCCAACGCTTTTCTAACTTTTCTATCCCATGTGTGTAGAATGATTTGTCTTTGGCTTCAAAATAAGCCTCCGTTGCTGCGATAACTTCACTATTTGAGTCAAATTTCTTACCCTGAAGCATTTTTTTGAGGTCTGCAAACAGCCAGTAATCGCTGGGGGCCAAGTCTGGCGAATAAGGGGGATGAGGAAGCAATTCGAAGCCCAATTCGTTAATTTTGGCCATCGTTCTCACGGACTTGTGACAAGGCGCGTTGTCCTGGTGAAACACCACTTTCTTTTTGTTCATGTGAGGCCGTTTATCCGCAATTTCGTACTTCAATCGCTCCAATAAGCACATGTAATAGTCACTATTTATATTTTGCCCCTTTTCAAGGTAGTCTATGAAAAGTATTCCATGCGCATCCCAAAATATAGACGCCATAACCTTACCGGCCGATTTCTGAGTCTTTGGACGCTTCGGGCGGCTTTCACCAGCCGCTCTCCACTCCGCTGCCTGCCGATTGGATTCCGGAGTGAAATGGTATATCCAGGTTTCATCCATTGTTACATACCGACGTAAAAAATCCTTTTTATTATGATTCATCAGTGCCAAACATCGCTCTGAATTATTGATACGTTGTTTCTTTTGATTAGTTGTAAGCAAACGCGGCACCCACTTAGAAAAAAGCTTCTTCATGGCCAAATTTTTATGTAAAATAGTGAAAACACTACCAGCTAAAATCTTCACTATCTCGGCTATCTCTCGCACTTTTACCTTCCGATCTTCCAATACGATTTTGAGGACTTGGTTAATATTTAGTTGAGTCACTGCTACTTTTGGACGACCTGAGCGTTCCCCATCATTGGTGTCCATGCGACCGCGTTTGAAGTCGGCATACCACCGACAAATGGTTGCTTTAGAGGGAGCTGATCCTGCATAACATTTTATAAGCCATTGCTGTGCTTCAACGGTATTTTTTTCCATTAAAAAACAATGTTTTATCAACACGCGAAACTCGTTTTTTTCCATTGTATCGAAATTACAACCGTAGCGTCACTTAAATGTTTCAAAATCAATAATTTTATTGTTCCATTTTTAAAAATTTGACACATATTCTTGTATTGATAGCCAGTACTTTTTAAAAATCAAAAGAGTTTTTAATATATGCGCCATTTCCAGGTCAGTCTCGGGACTTATTGAACAATCTAGTAATGAATGGGTCATTGTGAAGAATCTCACATCCGTGTTGACATTTTTTTATGAAGCCACCCTTGAGTTTTCATTTGATAATGCATGCATTTCGATTGTCATACCTTTGATATCGTTATTAAACCGGAAATTGCAAGTTCGCTGTGAAATTGACAACGAAATGATGACCAACATAAAAAATTCACTATACGAATCCATGAACATCAGATTTTCGTCATTGAAAAAACTCCCTTCATTGATGGTAGCTACAATATGGACTTGGACCCAAGGTTCAAGTCTAAATACCTCAATTCCAATGAAGTGTAACGCCAATGTTTCTTCGGCTTCAACTACATGTGTCTCGAGAAAAAAGCACAGAGACAAACAGACATAAATTCTGATCATCATTGTTTTAGGTGCTATTTGTGTTAATAAAGGTCCCGATAATATTTTTTCTCATATATCTTAAATGTCCAGACAGCGACATTTTTCTCTCCGTAAGAACCATCCTCGTACTTCAAGGAATATTTTAAAAAAAGAATTAGCGAAATCGGTCCAACCGTTCTCGAGTTTTGCGCTTAGCAACACATTCAGCGACTCATTTTTATATTATAGATTGATGATGAATAAAGTGAGAAATATGAAAGGAAATAACATTTGAGACACACAAACTGCTTACACACAAAAATAACGTGAACTCATGTGTTTTGCCCATAGTCACCACGCCGGGCTGGCGGGTTGGTGACCGCAGTACTGGCTTTGTCGCCAGCGTTGCAAAAGCTACCGATTTATCGGTAGATCTACCGATTTTGGCCCTTGTCTACCGATATACCGATTTAGCAGTGCTATCTACCGAATTTTTGAATTTTCAACTAATGTAAAATAATTTTCTAAAAAAAAAGGTAAAATAATATTCTTAATACGGTAACACTAAAAGAAAAAGGTGACACAAAATCAATGCACGGGGATTTCCCGAAATTCTTCCCACCACGTCGAATATGACCGTTCAAATTCGCGGTGTGTTACAACAAATTGTACTAACACGTGATATAATAGAGTTTATTATATATAAGGGAAAATCCCTGAAGATAACTTTCTTCGGGTTTGTTTCTTGAATTAGGTATAGGACTAGTGATAGATTATTTTTGGATTATTTCGATGGATTAGGATTAGTATTCAATTCACATTTAACAAATTAAATGTAGTTGCGAAATTTTGTGAAGTGTTAAGCGAATTCACCCCTAATTCATACTTCTTTCGCGGCAACGTGCTATTCTATCGCACCCACGGGAAGTCGGGAATACTAATAATCTGTTTCATTATTAGCAATTTAGCAGTTGCTGCGAAGACTGAAATTATGCAATTTATCTTTGATTTGTTTGTATTTATAATGCTTGTATGGACTACTTCTATAATTAATGTTTCTTAGTGATAAAACGTATTGCTTTTGAGTACTTTCTTTTTCTGTAATGTAAAATAATTATAATTATAAATGGAACAAAAATTTGCACGTGTAGTCGATAAAAATCAAACCACAAATTATGTTTTCCAAAATAATGTTTTTTACAGTTTTAATGACAAAGAATAATAATAATAATTCGACAATCGACAGATCCTTTCTTTTTAAATCTAATTTTTTTAATATTCCAAAATTGACAGTTCATAGATAACAAGCCAGTAACCTCCGTGGTCTCTGGCGAGCTTGCGGTGTCGCTCGTGTTGCCCGCGTTACATCCTCCTCCTCCAAATCACGATTTCGCCCCGAAAGTGAGTTGGTGTAAGTGTGTCGAGGTGGAGTGAGTGTGGATGGGTGAGCGTCTACGGTACGAGGTGTTACGGGGGTGTCGGGTTGAACACGAAGTCGCCCACGTAATCGACGAGGCTGTACAGGAAGGTATTGCCCCGTCATGCCTATAAACGGAGTGAGGTCAGAGCTGTGGAAACGTCCTAAGGTTTGCCCCTGCACATCGCCAATTTCGTATGTGCATGGACTAACCACACGTTGTACCTTATATCGTCCATCGCGTAGAGGCATGAACTTTTTTGTCTTGCCCTTCTGCACGTTTCTATGGACATGCGAAAGTCAGGCGCTGGTCGACGGGAATTATCTGTTTTAGTTACAGCATTCAGGCGACGGTAATCGGCACAAAATCGGTAAGTACCATCTTTTTTACGGACCAACAGTGCTGGTGCGGCCCATGCAGCTTTACACTCTTCTATGATCCCGTCTTCTTACATCTTTTTCAACTTCGCTTCCATAATTGTCTTCTTCGCTGGCGTAAGACGGTAAGGTGGTACGGCAATGGGTGAGTGATTGCCCGTATCTATCCAGTGTTCAGCAAATGGAGTAGCTTCTCCTCCTGGCCGAAAGGTATCTTCATGTCACTGCAGCAGCTCTTCTGGACGTTGGCGTTGTTCGCAGGTAAGCATGGTTCCTTCGTCTTCCTTCAGTACAATCGAAGAAGCCATAACAGAAGTTCTCGGTAACTCTTCATCCCCCTCATATTCCAGAGGATAAAACTGCTGGTTACCTGAGAAATGCCACGTAGAAGCTGCGAAGTCTATTACCATACCAGCGGCGTTTATGAAGTCTATCCCTAAGAGGGTCTCGTCGGCCTCTGGGAAAATCACGAAGTCTGTGGGTATTGTCCTATTAACAGAAATAGTCACATCTACACGTGCTACCAAAACATCCCGTGGGCGTACTATGCCATCAGCCAATTTCACATTTACCTTTCGTATCATAAACGTTTGCCCCCCATACCTTTAAGCAATTTGTAAAGTTTATGACCTGCTAAACAACTTTTAGCAGCGGTATCAATAAGTGCAATGCCTCTCTTACCACTAATAGTAATACTTAGCGTGGGCCTCCGACTTGGCATCGAAAGAGAAAGTGGGGCAAGAATAGTGCTCTCCATCTCATCAAAATCGGGGTCAATTATTGTGGAATTTACCCTATCAAAATTGGGGTCAACCATTGTTGAGTTTGCCCCATCAGACGAGTCGTCATAATTAAAATACTCCAAGTCGGAACAGCGGTGATCACTATCTACCGTTGCGTCGTAGTCGGCAGCGGCGGCGAAACGAGCGGTACACATCGAGAAATTGCCCGAAGGCTGGGCGGCCACAGCAGGAGTCGGCGGTCGCTGCTCCAACAGCCGTTCGAACATCCGCTCGAACGCTTCGGTTTGCGAGCGTTGCGCGGCGGCCATAATGCCAGCCACGCCAGACGCCGTCATTTTATCCTCTCCATGGTCGTCCACGTTTTCTCCCACGTCGCCGTACACACTTTGTCGGCGAGATTGTCGCCGTGTTCGCATCATGATTATTCTTCCGATGTAGCAATGGAGAACACCGTCGGTTCAGGCCCCACGTTGGGCGCCAATTTGTAGTCGATAAAAATCAAACCACAAATTATGTTTTCCAAAATAATGTTTTTTACAGTTTTAATGACAAAGAATAATAATAATGATAATAATTCGACAATCGACAGATCCTTTCTTTTTAAATCTAATTTTTTTAATATTTCAAAATTGACAGTTCATAGATAACGAGCCGGTAACCTCCGTGGTCTCTGACGAGCTTGCGGTGTCGCTCGTGTTGCCCGCGTTACACACGCCGTTTAAGCTAGATTTAATGAGACATTGTAACTAATAACACCTTATGTATTAACTATATTCATGCAAATAAAGAATTTGATTTATGGTAACGGAACAAATTTAAACAAATGAACGCATTATTGACTTAAAATACTTTTGTTTTACTCCGAGTAAAAATCTACCGATTTCTACCGATTTTTCGGAGGCAAATATACCGATTTTTTATTTTACACTTTTGCAACACTGTTTGTCGCACCGAAGACGCTGCTGCCCGTCTTCGGCACGTGTATTTCAAAGCCAGCAGTTGGATGATTATCCCGCCACCGGTCGGCTTTTTAAGTTCCATGGTGGTAGCGGAACCAGACGATATCAATCAAATTTAAATAGCACAACATGAGTCATGACAAGCACCAGATTTCAATTAAATTTGTTTTATAAATTTGGAAAAGAAAACGAAAAAGCAAACATGACAAGTGCCATAAAAAACTACATTCATATTAAACTATTAATAATATTAGAACTGTACAAGACGTACCAGGTTTGCGTGTACAGTAGCCTCCTCAATGTACTTGGCGATACCAGTCACAAAGCCGTTCCTGTCTTCGAAGTTTGTATCGAAGTTTGCCTGGTACAGGATAGAACATGGCGCTGCTTCTATGCACGGTTGTTCGTCTGCAACAAACAAACAACATAATATGTATGTATGTATGTAGGTATATATATGTATCTATGTATGTATGTATATATGTATCTATGTATGTATGTATATGTGTCTATGTAAGTGTATGTATTTCTTGCACTGTCTTATGCTATATGACACTCTCTCTCATGACTATTGGTTGACTGGAAGAGATCTCTTCTAGGGATAAGTCCACCTTTGCCATCAACTATACATGTAATTTTCTGTGTATTCTTTTTTTAGTGCAATAAAGTAAATATATGTGCTGTGTGGCTACGGCACTAAAGAATATAGCCACCCCCTCTCTTCCCGTGGGTGTCGTAAGAGGCGACTAAGGGATAACAAGGTTCCACAACCATCTTGGAACTTAAGAAGCCGATGGCGGGATAGCCATCCAACTGCTGGCTTTGAAATACACAGGCGGAAGACGGGCAGCAGCGTCTTTGGTGCGACAAAGCCAGTACTGCGGTCACCAACCCGTCTGCCCAGCGTGGTGACTATGGGCAAAACACATGAGTTCACGTTATTTTTGACGTAAACTTGTGGAGGCCTATGTCCGGCAGTGGACTGTATAGGCTGTAATGATGAAAGTAAATATATAAGGTAAGCAACTCAATGCCTGTGCTATAAGAACCGGCTGATGGATAAAGCTGCATAAATATATATATATATATATATCGGATGGAGGTAGATTTCTCTCACTCATCGTCTCTGAGTACTCGTTCTACTGTGGGCTTTAGTGGTCAATGTTGGCACAAGTAAACACATATTTATGATATCACCAATTTCTTATGGAATCACTTAGCAGAAATTTCATCATCATTTTCATTTCAACATATTACAGTACACTGCTGGACAAAGGCCTCCAGCACAGGTTTGTGCCAAAAAATGGCGTAAACTCATGTGTTTTGCCCATAGTCACCACGCTGGGCAGGCGGGTTGGTGACTGCAGAAATTTAGTAGAAAATTATTCAAGAATATAGTAGAAAATTTTAGTAGAAAGGTACGCAGCACGGAACGCAGGATAGTTATTTTGTTTTTAATTAAACTTCGAACATTTCACGATGAAAAATGACCCCACAACCCCTGAAGCAGAAAGCAGGATCACTGCATACTGTGCAAACAACCTAGTTTACAGTGACACTTTGTAATTAGATACGAGACTTTAGACTGTGACTTCTTTAACATGTATTCTTTAACTACTTTTTGAATTGGTAAATGTAGTTACGAGCAAAACTCGAGAACAGCTTTTTAAGAAAGTTAAACACAGCATTTTGTAAAATTTCAGGAAACTTATCAAGTACTTATACTCCGCGCATTCACAATAGAGGACAATTTCTGTCAGGTCAACAGAAGATCACAGCAAAATAATACTGTTTTCAAGCAGTATTGTGTTCCTGTTGGTGAGTAAGGTGACCAGAGCTCCTGGGGGGGGCTGGTGATTGGGTCGGCAACGAGCTTGCGATGTTTCTGGTGTTGCTGGCGTCTATAAGCTACGGTAATCGCTTACCATCAGGTGAGCCGTACGCTTGTTTGCCGACTTAGTGACTTAAAAAAAAAAACTCGTTTAGTCATTAAAAATAAATTAAGGAATCACGATCACAATTCAATCTGTAACATCACACTACTGGGCCTCTTTCTCCGTGTAGGAGAAGGATCGGAGTTTCAACACACTGCGCCATTGGTGGAATCAAGGCTAATTCAAGCAAAATATAAACAGTAACTTCAATATTTTGGTTGTCAAGACCACTATGGGTGCTGAAATATATTCTAAAATGTTTCACTGAGTCACTGTCTTACTATATAGAGAATATTTGTGAATAATTTCTTTTAAGCTCTTGTTTGTTCAGTATTATGGCTAGACTTTAGATTAAGTGCCGTCATTTTGAAGTTAGATATGTAGGAGGTATTTTTTTTTGTAATGAAATTATGTCAATAAACGGTCCAATTTTGAAGTTAAATCATTTGACGGCCCTTAATCTAAAAACACCAGTATTACACCAAAAGTAGTACACCAAAATTGAAAACATTCAATAGTATTTAAAACCTTATCAGTATTATTTAACATTAATAAAAAATAATTACTGCTACAATCTCATAATTTTACCGACATCGACAAATAAATCTTATGATAAATACCATCATTAGATAGTTTTGTTTTATTTACTTTAGTAGGGGTAAATTATATTTTACAATAAATGGAAGTTTTCAAACCTATCCCTTACACATAAAATTGATTATGTATATTTCTGGTTGATTAAAAATCATTATTTGTTTATCTATTATGACTAATCAGTTAATATGTACTTGTAACAGTAACGAATTTAACTTATTTACTTTTTACTAAAAAAAAATGATAGAAGACAAATAACTTTTAACTGAAGTAAAACAAAAAAATTGTCGTAATATTAAGAAATTAATAATGTATATGAAATACGTTTAATACTATGCTTATATGCTATAATTCTCCAGCGGAAATGGTACACTTTGGCAAGTAAAAATTTCGTAATAAATACGTACCGGGCAATGTTAGCTCATCCAAAACATCAACATTGCTTAGAGCATCAGAAAGCGAAACTTTTTCACTCACAGACATGATTATTTAGATCGAAAAAACACAAAATAACTATCAAAATCAGAAATATAAACAAGAATCTTTTTGAAATAGATTCACAGCAAGTTCACAAACACATAGTATTTAGCACAATTTACTAATATTTAAATAAGTGTATTATTTATTAATATACAAAACAATTAATAAAAACTTTCAATAGAAATATGAATATTTGGATTTCTCACAGGGAGAATGACAGCAGACAGCTAACTAACAGTTAACACGAATTAAGGTTGTACCTACTGTTGTACTCGAAGTTCGAACTATTCCAGGGGTTTTATAAATTTAGTATATTTTTAGACATAATGAAAGAATATTTATTTTAAAATTAGATCTAATTTTACGATAAATCAGCTTAATATACTTAATTTTATTTCTAACAGTTCAAAATATTAAATTTTATATAAAATAATCGAATAGAAATTGGTAGAATCGATTACAAGTCTCAACAAAATTAAGAGCATCCCTATTCATTCGATGTTTATCTACCGGCGACGCCCTTCAACGTTCTGAAATGTGTAATAAATAAAATTTTAGCTTTGAGCTACTATGAATAAATTTTATTACGACGTTCATAAGCTCAGTCAGATTTACGCTTAAAATCTATACATATGTTTTTGTATTATATAAGCAATTAACAAAAAATATAAATGCGAACAGATAAATATTTAAGAATGTACTGGCCATGGACGTAATATTATACTATATTACGTCCATGGTACTGGCAGGCAATAAATTGTTCTTAATATTGCCTTTTAAGAAAAAAAACATTGTTTTCTTATTAATCCCTTACGTCCTTTTGTATATTGTTAGCGCTATTGCTGTCTCATTCACGCAGTTGTCATTTACATCTCAACACCATCATAATTCCAAATTCGATGGTAGTTTCACATTGACTGTATTTTTCTTTAAAAAATTAATCTAATATATAAAATTCTCGTGTCGCGGTGTTTGTGGTTAAACTCGTCCGAAACGGCTTGACCGATTCTCATTAAATGTTGTGTGCATATTGGGTAGGTCTGAGAATTGAACAACATCTATTTTTCAACCCCTAAATTAAGGGTAGTCCACCCCTAATTTTTTTTAATTTTTTGATAAATTATTTATTTTTTATTTTATTGTGATTTGGCGTTGAAACCTACATACAACCCTAAATTTTCACTCTTCTATCACCAACCCCTATTTTTAAATAGCGTTTAGCGGTAAGACAACGTTTGCCGAGTCAGCTAGTTACTTTATAAAATTTATATTCGTAGTTGTCAACCGTCTGAACTTAAAATAGTTATTTATATAATATGAATTTTGAAGTAAAAAAAATCCAAGAAATGAAATGCGATTCTATGTAATTTCATATTTATTTATCACTACATTTTTCGTGAACACTGATGTACATAATGTTTAGAGTTATATCCCTTTGAAAACCTAGTGAAACCAGTTAAAAGTTAAGCGGTATAATATGCAATATTAGATGTAGGTAACTCGAAAAGCACTTGTCAGATTTCAATTAAATTTAAAGGGGACAACATGACACGCACGAACTTTCGATTAAAAAAAATATCACAATCGTCCACCCAGTCAAAAGTTCTGAGGTAACATACTTTACAAAAAAAAGTCGAATTTGGAATCTCCTTCTTTTTTCGAACGCTACGCTTCAGCCTTTAATATCCCACTGCTGGGCATAGGCCTCATTCCCCATCATAACATCATCATCATTACAGCCTATACAGTCCACTGCTGAACATAGGCCTCCACAAGTTTTCGCCAAAAATAACGTGAACTCATGTGTTTTGCCCATAGTCACCATGCTGGGCAGGCGGGTTGGCGACTGCGTACTCATTCCCCATGTATGAGAAAATTAAAGCTTAATCCACCACGCTGCTCCAATGTGGGCTGGCGGATATATTCCCTACTATGAGTAATCGCTATGACCAGAGACCAACAAGGATTGCACAAACACCCAGACCACGGCTAACATCTATATAGCCATCTATATTGAACGCAACTAAAGAATTTCCTGTTAAACTATTCTCTCCACGTAAATACTATTCACTATATTCAAGCTGTGGTAATGCCGTCATAGCTCTTGAAAAATCATGTACTTACTTGCTTATTTAGTTATAATTAATCATCGAAATTAATCACTGAGGTAGGGCACAGCAGGAATTTCCTGCTCAAAATCTGGAGCAGCCCGACTGGGGGAGTACCTCGACCTTACAGAAGATCACAGCAAAATAATACTGTTTTCAATCAGTATTGTGTTCCTGTTGGTGAGTAAGGTGACCAGAGCTCCTGGGGGGATTGGGGAGTGGGTCGGCAACGCGCTTGCGATGCTTCTGGTGTTGCAGGTGTCTATAAGCTACGGTAATCGCTTACCATCAGGTGAGCCGTACGCTTGTTTGCCGACCTAGTGACGTGAAAAAAAAATCTGATATATAAAAATTATATCGATAGTGTATTAAATATTTAGTGAAGATTTACAAAAAGTACTAAAATCGATCTATTTGGACATTTTTTCAGACGGAAAGATTAATACAAAAAGATGGATAGAATAGGGTGACTAAAACAACATTGTCAATAACTCGTTTATTTAATACATTTACGGCGCGGTCACCAAATAGCAACGAGTGGGTCACGTCACGTCGGGGGGTCGCGGGGCGACGAGTGGGCCGTGGCGTGACAGTCGGGTCGCGACGACAGGTGGGTCACGTCGTGTCGGAGGGGTTACAGACGCGAGTGCTTGTGCGCGGTGGCGGGGGGGTCGTGGCGCCTCTTGCGGCGGGGGAGCGCCACGAGGCCCGCGTGCGCCTGCGCAGCCAGCAACATGCTCAGCTGACACGTCGCCTGAGGACACAGGTTCGTTAGTGGTCGTACATCACGTGTGGTTGGTCGGAGAAAATTTGACCCCACAAGAGGGTTGTAATGAGATCACGTGTATTCATTTTTCAATTTGTATTCTTAATGTCTGTCTTATTTATTGTTAAGATGCCTTATTCTACAAAACTTAATCAGATTATACCCGTAATTAAAGATATTCTGAAAATTTCAATTTACGTTGTACAAAAAAAAATAACGTGAATTTTTGGTATTGTTGTAGTCTAAAGCCAAATATCACGAAGGAGGGGTAGAGGGTTGAGAAGTTATTAAAAAGATAACGTGGAAAATGGACCCTTTTGTGTATATTAAGGAGAGTTCTAACTTTGCTTGAAATCAAAATTGAACTTTATAAACATTTATAAATGAAAATTAAATTTATTGATTCAAGCAGGCTTCAAAAGCACTTTTGCAGTCGTCGTTTTACCAATGAAAATTATATAAACTTTTTATTTAATTAATTATAATTAAAGGTGAAGTTACCACCGACTCGGATTATAGATGCCGCTGAGAAAAATCAGCAAGAAACTCCATTACTCACCATTTTTGTGGTGTACCACTGCTAGGAAGGCATCTTGGTCATATATTTTTTATAATTTTATGTGCGGGCCGCAAATAAAGACTTATTAATATTAATTCATTCCACTCATCAAGAGAGTTTTATCTTGTCTAAGGGGGGTTTTACTTAAACTCGAAATACATATTTATCTACTTACTAAGAGGCCACCAGCTTCCAGATATGAATCCAAAAATGACGGTAACCGCATACCATCAGGCGGTCCGTACGGTTGTTTGCCACCATAATGGCATGCGCGTATGGGTGGGGCAATGTGGGTCATTTGCCCCAGCCTAACTCGAAGCCAATAACTGACATTTTAGATTTTAATAAGAACATTTTAGTTAGCCAAAACCTCCGCAAGCTACATACGAAGAAAGTAAATGAAATGAAATGAAAAGTGAGTAATGAATGTAAATGAAAAGTGACAATAAATAAAAAAAAAATCTTACTAATCGACTTTAACATTTACTTGTTTGTGCCCCACTTTTACAAAACTGTGGGTACAGCCATGCATAGTGGTATTAGAAGGGCCGTAGCGCACACGTTTACCTCTTCGTGCATCTCCTTCGCCATAGCGTACACGCTGTGTGAACTGCTGTTGTACATCAAAGCATTCGACAGCATCAGAAGTACATCACGCTGGAACTCAGCTGTTGTTCTGAAAAAATCGAAAATTTTCAAAGTCACATTTTAATACAATGAAAATAGACTGGCTTGCCGAATTATTATGCGGCCATTTGGCAAGCATAGCCAATTTCGGGTACCAACTCTAAACGACTACAAACTCTAACAAAGATTTACACCGTTATCACCATAGCCAGATTGACCAACCATTGTAAATATTTATATATTAGCTACTCCAGCCAACTCGGCTACGCTAGCTAACTCACCTGATGTTGCCAGCGTCTATGTTTTTCCTGACTGTCGACAGATCCATAGGTCTCTTTACTACCACGCTGTACCCTGGCGCCTCTTCGTCAGTTATCGGACGAAGGAATAAGGAGGCGTACTTGTGCGCGCAAAGCCTGGGGATAAAGGTTGTATAATATAAAATATATATTATAATATAAGTGAAAGTTTTCGGACCCCTGACACAGGAGTAAATGCTAATAGCACCATCGAGTATGAGGGTATTATCGAAGTAAAACTTCTTTACGCTTGCTTGACTTGGGGTATAAGTTGGTGAATGCGTCACGAGAGCGTTACGAAAAGTGTGATCGTGCAAAGCGAACGAAAGTTGAGCGGGAGATATAAGTTAGTGAAGATAGAAAGAGAGAGTAGTAGAGTAAGTTCGTATATTACTGTAGGAGTACTAAAGAAGATTTACTTCAGTCGTGTGGTCTAAAGCACACTCGTTTTTTTTATGTTATTCGTACCTGCTGTAAACCAACATAACGCTTTTCTTCCACAGCCTGTGCTGTCGCTCGGCGTCACTGGCGCTGGGCGACTCAGGCGCACTTTCTGACCCCGAACAGGCTGTATTACATACACACCATTAGAAAAGAAACTGTTAACCCCATTTATAAGGAGTCTAGTTTTCCTTAGCGATAAAAGAGAAGATAACCAAGTTTCATTAATGATTAATTTCATTAAATATAGAGATTTTTTTTGTTTTAAAGATAAAATTTCATTTCAAATATTATGTGTTTAAAAATATTATTTACTAGCTGCCCGAACAGACTTCGTTCTATCAAAAGTTAATAGTATTTTTTTTTCTTTAGTATCAAAACACTTTCCGTGGGCCTCGATGAACATACAAAAAAAAAAAAAAATTTGCCGAATTGGTCGAGCCATTCTCGAGTTATGCGCTTAGCAACATTCATTTTTATTTATAAAGAAAATATAATAATATGTTTACGAATGGTATTATTATTAAAACTACTAATTAATTAAGTGATCATGTCAAGCTTTATAATTTGAGGTCGATACATTTAATAAATATGTTATTATATCCTAATAAAAAAAATACCGGAGATACATTTTATATTTACGGATGCTAATATTAACTATGACTATTTTTACACGCTTATTGGCTTCGCCTGTATGTTTGTATATTTGTAACCGACTCCTTTGGACTTCATTTTGACCGACTTCAAAAGTTCAGATTTCATTTCAACTTAGTAGACTTATCGAGGACCAATGACAATACACTAATTTGATAAGATTATTACTTTTTATTTTCATTTATTTATTAAAATGTGTTTTTTTAGTTTTTATAAAGTATTGCTATATACATTTTATTTATTTACTTATTTATTTATTTTGTTTATTTCAAAATTATTGATTATTTATTTTATTATTTATTTTAATTATTTATTTGCTTACTTATTTATTTATTTTGTTTCTTTCAAAATTTTATTGAGATGTTTTTAGCCTTTTAAGCAATTTAATTGAAATAAATAAAGTTTGATACACGAAAAGACATTTTTTCAAAAGATTAAAAAAAATGTACATACAAATGATTCTTCTATTCTACTGTTCATAAAAGAAGAAAATAAATTACTTCTCGAGTCCGATTTCTTCTTCCGCGAGTAGTCCCTTTTCTTCTTTCCGTCTTTTTCTTCTTCTCGACTCAACTGTTGAACGAATTCAATTTTAGCACATAAAAAAAATCTTGTAGACTAAGAAAATGGTATCAGAACTAGACGCGCTATGGTTATGATGTTTACCTCCTTTTTTAGAAAAAACCTCACAATCACTCCACATAAACTACATATCATTTTATAGATAACTGCTTCCTCTACCGGCGACAATAACTAAAAAATGTATCATTGCTTTTGTTTAAAAAAAAATTAAACTTAGTAAAGTGATAATTATTATTTAGTGCAAATTATTCGCGCGGGTATTGCCAGTTAAAATTTAATTAAAGAAAATCGAAAATGATTTTAATCAAGTAGGCTTCAAAAGTACAGAGTCGCCATAATATTAAATATATAATTATATTCCTTAATTACTAAATTCATCGACGTTAATTGGACGCTACCTAGAACTGTTAAGTAAACGCTGAACCGATTTTAATAAAATTTGGTACAGACCAGTTGTTGACGAGTTTGTCATTACAAACAAACATAATAAATAACAAATTCTTCCTGTTTATAATATAAGTTTTAAGATAATTTTATTATATCAAGCTAGCGGACCACAACGAACTCAAACAAAGAATTTGAAAAGCAATTTGTCGTAGTCGCTCGGAACTTACACGCATACATACAATTTTTAATCGACTTCCAAAAAAGGAGGAGGTTCTCAATTCGATTTCATTTTATTTTTATGTATGTTACCTCAGAACTTTTAAATGGATGGACCGATTTCAATTATTTTTTTGAGGCGTAATGTGTTGCGTGTCTTGTAGTCCCGTTTAGTTTAATTGAGATCTAACAAGTACTTTTGGAGTTATATCTAATAATGCGTATTTACTTGACTAGTTTTTCGTCGAGCTACGTTATATTATACCGCATAACTTTTCACTGGGTGTACCGATTTTGATGATTCTTACTTTAATCGAAAGCCAATGCTTAACATATAGTCTTATTTAAATTTAAATAAGATCTGATGACTCCTTTTTGAGTATTCATTGATAACGCGTATTTATTTGATTATTTTTTCGTCTACTAACGTTGAATTACTTGTCGATGTAATTGTAGTCGTTTTTTTTTTGTTTGCTAGCAAACACTATTATAGACCTTGCATTTTATGTATTTGACGACGCTTTGGCGCAACGGTCATAGGGTATATCGGGGGTTCGATCCCCGCTCGAATATACATTTGCCTTGACCGTACATATGTTTGCCGTACATAATATGTTTGTCTGGGCGTTTGTGCTTGTGTATTGTGTTTTTATTTATAATGTTACCTCCATAGGAGTGTCGTCATCGGTTTCCGTGTGTGTGTCTTCCTCCACTCCCTCTCTCTTGACCTCCTCTTGCGATAATTCTTCTTTTATCATCTCTTTAAGAGGAATTGAATCCTATGACAAAAAATACAAAACCATTTTTACAACTGACTGAATAAGCTATAATACAAACTAAAATCAAACTTAAATACTTTATTAACCGACTTCAAAAAATTATTTAATTTTATACTATTTTTTTTTTTAAATATTTTTATGTATTTATGACCAGGTGGACCGATTTCGATGATTTTTTTTTAATCGGAAGGTGTTGCGCGTCATGTGGTCCCATTTAAATTTAATTGCCTTCCAGTTTATCCTATTACCTACCACAATCGAGTTTTCGTACAGGAAATTGTTGGGCGCCTCATCAAAATTAAGATACTCTTGGTAAATTAGCTTGATACTAGTCAAGTGCATAAATGGTCCCTGGATCGTGGACTATTATTAAAGGGAAATTACTTCTTCATGATGTAAATTGATACTTAAAATATAAGCTTTTGGTAATTTGGAAAGCTCTATTACTGAACAATTAGATGTTTAATGGCGTCGAGTATAATAAATTAGTCCAACGCCAGGCATTTTACTTCAGCCCATTTACCGTTCTTATAATCGGACGCGCTCATCAACGTTCATAACATATAAGAAATTTAATAAAACTTTTGCAGCCATATTGCTTTTTTTTATGCCACCAGGTCTGCAAACAAGCGTACGGTTTAGCTGATGGTAAGCGATTACCGTAACTTATAGACACCTGCAACACCAGAAGCATTGCAAGCGCGTTGCCGGCCCAATCCCCAATCCCCCCAGGAGCTCTGGTCACCTTACTCACCAACAGAAACACGATACTGCTTGAAAACAGTATTATTTAGCTGTGACCTTCTGTCAGGTCGAGGTACTACCCCAGTCGGGCTGCTCCATATTTTGAGCAGGAAATTCCTGCTGTGCCCTACCTCAGTTACATTGCTTTGTAATTAAACATATTTAAAACAAATCCACTAAAGCTCAGTAGCGTCTTCGGTGCGACAAAACCAGCCCTGCGGTCACCAATCCGCCTGCCCAGCGTGGTGACTATGGGCAACACACATGAGTTCACGCATTTTTGGCGCGAACTTGTGGCTGGAATGATGATGATGATGAAAGCTCAGGCACCCAACGTAAATCAAATACCTCAGCGTCCTCCTTCTTGATGTCTTCTATCAACTTCTCTTCTGTATCTTCTGGCGCTTCTACCGGCTTCTCGCTGCTCTGTTCTTCCGGCGCCGGTTCTTCTATTTTTTCTTCTGCAACGTCTTCGGGTTCTTTGACTGGTTCAGGTTGTGGTTCCGGCTGGACTGTTTCTTCTGAAAAAGATTTTTTGGTGGTATAAATAAAAAATTCTCATAAATCTAGGTGTCGGTGGGTCTCCCTTTTTTTTTTTTTTATGTCACTAGGTCGGCAAACAAGCGTACGGCTCACCTGATGGTAAGCGATTACCGTAGCTTATAGACGCCTGCAACGCCAGAAGCATCGCAAGCGCGTTGCCGACCCAATCCCCAATCCCCCCAGGAGCTCTGGTACCTTACTCACCAACAGGAACACAATACTGCTTGAAAACAGTATTATTTTGCTGTGATCTCCCTGCCAACCGCGTTCAAATTGATCAGTTAAAAACAGTCCATCAGACAGGAATTTTAATTTACGATTCAGCCAGAACATCCCACTGCTGGGCATAGGCCTCTTTCTCAATATAGGACAAGGATCAGAGCTGAATCCACCACGCTGCTCCACTGCGAGTTGGTGGATATGATCGCTACTACGAGTATCGATCGCAGTCAGGTTATATGATCACAATCGGGAACGACGAGTCAACGTGCTCTCCGAGGCACGATGAAGAGACAGACAAGGACAGACGTCCGAACCGGAAAGAAATATTTATCTAATATATAAAATTCTCGTGTCATGGTGTTAAACATTGAACTCCTCCGAAACGGCTCGACCGATTTTAATAAAATTTTGTGGGCATATCAGGTAGGTCTGAGAATCGGCCAACATCTATTTTTCATACCCCTAAGTTATAAGGGGGAGAGGGATTAAGCGGGTTAATAACATATATGGCAAAGAAACGTTTGCGGGATCTGCTAGTACAAAATTTAATATCCATACCGGGCAGGAATCGAAACCGCAAACCGTCGGTGTTTTGGGTGACTTCACGCACCACTACACCAGAGCGGTTATTTTAATTTAATACGATTTAATTGGTCAAGTTGAAATACACAGGCCGAAGACGGGCAGCAGCGTCTTCGGTGCGACAAAGCCAACGTGGTGACTATGGGCACATGAGTTCACGCCATTTTTGGCTTGAAATTGTGCAGGCCTATGTCCAGTAGTGGACTGCAAAAGCTGATGTGATGATTGGTCAAGGGGCGTGGCTAAGCTGAGTTGCAGCGCGAGTCACTACTTTCATAACTTGGAATAGAATACAGTAATAGATAAAGTTTCGCTCAAATTACCTTCATTCATCTCCTCCTTTATCTCGGGAACTTCCGCCGGTAGCGGTATATCCTGCGGATCGGTTACTTCCTGTTCCTGAGCTTGTGCTTCTGGTGCTTCTTTTTCTTCTACCGCTTCTATAACTTCTGGTTGTTCTTCTACTGGTTTTCTAATAAAATAACATGGTTGTGAAATATCGTTAAAAAAAAAACTAAATAAATTCGCTATTTCTCTCACAGACCGATAAATGATGATGCTTTCAACCAGTGTTGTGTTTCTGTGGATAAGGTACAGAGCTCCTGGGGAGGGTCGGGGGTAGTTTTGACAAACCGTTTTCAATGCCCCTTGTATTTTAGCCGTTCATAGCTTACGGTTACCATTTATCAACAGTTGGACAGTACACTTTTTTGCCACCTATATAGTATGAAAGAAATATGGTTACATTGGGACGGCTTCATACAATTTGACGCCAATGGGTTAAATAGATATCCAAACAATACGTACATTTCCTCAACAACATTCTCTTCCGGTTTGGGCGATACTTCTGGCTCTTCTACGATCTTCTCTTCTGGCGGAGGCGCTTCTGTCTCCTTTATTTCTTCTTTTATCTGTGGATAATTTCTATTAATGAATTGAAGCTATGCTAATAATTTTATTTTACACTCTTAACCGCGCCGCGGGGGACACCACATGAACGCGACCTAGAGTCAACTTAAAAAATGTTACTAAAAAAAATATGTCATATAGTGTAAGGAAAAATAAGTAAGATTTTTAAGAATGGGTATGGTAGTGCAATAAGAACTTATCATAAAATGTTTGTAATTAAGCGCTTTTAAGCTGGTCCCATGGACTAAATAAATGAGGCCCAACTGGTGTCCCCCATGGCGTTCAACGTGTTGCCTGGTGTGAGCCCTGGAGCCTCCTGTCAATATATACATACATACATACATATGTATGTATTGAAAGAATGTTTGATATATAATCACGCCTCTTTCCCGTAGGGGTAGGCAGAGACCACTTCCTTCCACTTGCTACGATCCTTACATACATCTTTCGCTTCGTCCACTTTCATTATTCCCTTCATACATGCTCTTCGGTTTACGGTAGGGTACTCAAGACGTCCCTTATTTGGTCTCCAAACGTCCGCCTAGGTCTACCCCTTCCACCCCTTCCATTCACGCTCGCCTTATACACTTTTTTCGTCAATCGTTCTTCACTCATTCTTTCGACATGGCTAAACCATCTGAGCATATTAATTAATGTGCCAGGAGACTCCGCTCTTACATTGACCCAAACCAATAATGACATAACAACAGTCAAAATGAACATCATATATATTAATATGCTAATGTTAAGATGTTTGCCTCCCTTTTTAGAAAAAAATCTCACAATTACTCCACATAAATTATATATCATTTTACAGATAATAGCTTGCTCTACCGGCATCCATAACTTAAAAATGTATTATTGATTTTGTTTTTGTAACTTAATTAATTATTAAAATTATATATATGACGGCTTTCATTTTGAAACAACTTCAACATGAATGACCGTCAATGTGCTGTGACCATTGCGCCAACGCGTTACCGTATTTATTATTATTTATAAAAATTATTATATTTACCTTTCGCTCGTCGGACTGTATAACCTTTATTTCCGGCGTCGGGAACTTGACTTCCGGGAACGATATTTTGACTTCCGGCGTCTTCGGTTCCGGTATATTTTCATCTTCTCGAGTCTCCTGCGGCGCTTCTTGCATTTCAACCTTAAATTAAATTACTTTCAACAATTATAATGATCACCAGCTTATACTCGCGACTTCGTCTGCGTTATCTATACATTTAATAAAATGGTAGGAAAGTCAAAACTGTACATTGAATATTTTTTTAAAAGAATACTTGGGGTGTGATCTACAATCGATACCGAAGCCAAAAATATAGTTTTTAGAATTTTTGTCTGTAGGTATGTCCGGGATAAACTCAAAAAGTACTGCATGGATTGACTTCAAATTTGGCACGAATATTATTAAGTCGGGTCAACATACAGGCTACATATTATCACGCTATCACAGGCTACCTACAGGGAACGAGCAGTGAACCTTTATTTCTTCAACGCATTCTGTAACAACGCGTAATCTAACGATGCATATTTGAATGTTGTTTTTATGATGTTAATAACCATGCTATAAGCTAGCTTCTCACTATAAATAAAGACATTCTGTAGTATATTTAGTATCAGCATTGCACCCGTGCGAAGCCGGGGAGGGTCGCTAGCTTATTATAAAATAATTTTTAATTTTATTCAATTAGGCTTCAAAATAACTTTTGAATCAAGATTTTACAAATTATAAATATATTTGTTTTAATAAATGTGAAGCTACCGCCGATTTGAAATGTAAAGTACACAGTCGTACAGAGTCGGATCGACTTAAAACTCCGCAGTAACTCCTTCATAACACCTCCCTAACCTAACCCAACCTGATACACACATAACACCTACAGTATTTTTTTAATACTCGAAACAGGTATAAAAGGGGTTCAGAATTCGATTCTCGATTTAAACATATCCCGAGACACGAAAATGCCTGTAAAGACAAACTCACAAACAGACTGGACAAAATTGTAGAACAAATACAAATATTAGAACCCGTGACCTTATCTGTTATTGTCTTCCGTCACTACTACACCAGACTTATCATCATAATCTGCATCAACAGAAAAATTTGCAAAACATTAAATTGAACCATTTACCGTTTCCACTTCATTCGTTGTCAAATCATCCTCTGCACCTATTTCGTCCGACGCCGCTTCTTCCTGTAACATACAAAATATAACTCTTATGAACATGTAGATATCTAATTCAACAATTTATACGTACAAAATTATATACATAATATATTTGTCATGGAGACTCACGTATAATGGGTGTGCTTATCCCTATAAGAGATTTATATAATAGTAGTACGAACTTGCTATTTTATTGATACTAAGACATACCTTAACGTTGCTTATGGGCCCTTCTTCTTCGACGACTTCCGGTTCTGTGGCTTCGATTTCCTTTTTGGGTATCGGTTTTTCTGATACTCTGAAACAAATACGTTTCATTTATAGCAGGTTTGGGGACATCCATTAATTACGTGAGTTCTGAATTGGGGGGTGTCGTATGATCATTTCAGCCTATCACAGTCCGATGCTGGATAAAGGCCTCCACAAGTTCACCCCAAAAATGGCGTGAACTCATGTGTGTTGCCCATAGTCACCACGCTGGTTAGGCGGGTGGCGTGGTGACTGCTGGGCTGGCTTTGTCCCACCGAAGACGTTGCTGCCCGTCTTCAGTCTGTGCATTTCAAAACCAGCAGTTGGATGGTTATCCCGCCATCGGTCGGCTTTTTAAGTTCCAAGGTGGTAATGGAACTGTGTTATCCCTTAGCCTCTTACGACACCCTACTTTTATATGTCTTTAATACCGTAGCCACACAACGAACAGGGGTCGTATGAAATCCCACCAAACATCATTTAAACCAACTTCAAAAAATATAAAATATTAGACAAAAAAATACACAAGTCTCCATGGATTGAGTAGAATTTAAAAAAAGTGTTGTTTTTATGTTTTTTAACCGGCTTCAAAAAAGGAGGAGGTTACTCAATTCGGCAGTATATATATTTATATTAAGCTCTGATCCTTCTCCTACACGGGGAAAGAGGCCTATGTCTAGTAGGATATTACAGGCTGAAGCGATATTTTTATGTATGTTCTGTGATAAATTCGGCGTTAATAAACCGATATTGATAATTCTTTTATTTTGGAAAGTAGATATCCTATGTGTGGTATAACTCGCGTCATGTAAAAGGCTGAAATAAACTGAACGAGGTGTATTTGCGCATGGGTACACTCGCGCACGAAAGTACTACTATTTATTTTTTAATTAGGCTTTTACTCGCGGCTTCGCATAATGGATATTGGTAGGTACATTAAAAAATACTAGAAATACTTGTGCGAATAATTCGGACTAAATAAGTATAATAATTATCACTTACAAGCAATAACAAATTTTTAGTTGTTGTCGCCGGTAGAGCAAGCAATTATCTATAAAATTTTATATAATTTATGTGGAATAATTGTGAGCCTTTTTCTAAAAAGGGAGCCAAATATCTTAAACCCTATAGCCTATTAATATATGTGATAGATATAGAAGAATATCATTAAACAGAATTAGAAAAATGTTTGATTCAGTATATGTTTAATCTAATTACCTAAAATTAAAGCAATGCTGAAACTCATTCCATTAAGTCGTCGTGGGTGACGTTGAACCAGATGAGGACGCGGTGTTGGTGCTAGAGGTGGCCATTTCATCATCACTTGAGCTTTCATCATCATTTGAGTCAGACTCATCATCCCCTACGCGAATAGTAAAAGTTTCTGTCATCATGTCGACCACATGATCGCTTTTACGATAATCGGCCTCTATTTCCTTCACCTCGGTGCATAGTTTCCTCCATTTTGGTGCTCCCATCTAATTTATTTTTTCATTACCCAGGTCAGTTTTCTGTGTAAGGCCAACTTACGTTTTTGCAAAAACATAGCCCTTTATTTGGGACCAGACCATTTATAGGATTTAGGTCTGGATGATATGGGGGCAAACGAAGTACAGAATGGCCTGCTTCGCTTTTTATTAAGTTGTACAACTGTAGCTTTAGCATGGATTCTTCAAATATAATTCCTTTTTGACGGAGCCAGGTTTCCATATTTCCTTGTGGTGGACGTTGGTGCAGCATCAAGTTGTCGGTTGTGATAAGATGCATTGTCGACTACCACTACTATTACTAATTAGGCGGTAAATTCGGCATCAGTTTACTACGGAGCTACCGCACGAAATTCTCCGAGTTCATCTTGTCGTGGTAGTCACAGCTTTTTGTACCGGCTTTGAACGTCAGCAAGGCATTCGGCACAAAACCTGCTTCACCACCCGCGTGCACGTGCACCCACCAAGCGATTACTTTCGATAGAGGTTTTTTTAATGCCTTTTGTGGAACCGTCTGTCCAAGAATGGTGATACGCATGGGAACTATCGACGTATGATTCGTTAGTGTAAATTATAGCTCTTCTTTCCTCTCTATATTTTTTCATCTTTCTCAGATATTCAATGATTTGAAATCGAATTTTTGACTGCTCAATTAAAAAATTTCTATTGGTTTCTGTTTTTTTTTCCATTTAAAACCAATGTTTTTTTAATATTCGCCCGAGACTTGCTGCCGATCCTTGGAAGGCAGGTCATCCTGTAACTTCGTTTGCAACTTGCCTATGGTAGGCAATTCTTTTTCAGTGACGTGAAAATTGTGGACGATTATTTTTATAACACCCTGGTCAAAGCTGTCAATGTCTGTTATTGGTTTTTGTTTGAATCTTTTATTTTTGCCGGGAGATCGGAAGACAGTTAGAAATTTCGAATCTTTCGAACCATTTACGGTTCGTCTCACTGTAGACTCGGAATATGTTGTTGCCTCTGCGGTCCGTTTCATACATTGTTTTAAATTCTTGACTGCATTATTATCAGCCTCTTTCTTCATGAAACAATATACGTTATAAATCATTTTTCTCACTTCTCTATGTAAAACCATTTCGTTATTTAAAACTTTAAACGTACGTTTATTTATTTTTATTTTTAAAAACCAGGAGAGTCGCAATTGTATCAATATCGAAGTCATTGATAAATAGGCAGAAGTCGTCTGTACAGAGTATATACATACATACTCTGTACATTCAATTTGTTTCAATATATATTTTTATGTTATTTTGTCTACAAAGCGTTACACATACATTGTGTATTAACATGAATAAACCCGTGTAAAAACAGCACTCGTGGATTAGTCATTTCGCATCTTAACTCCTCCTATACTATCGTACGTGAACAAACAGTTCCGTACAATATTTTTTTGGTCCTTCGAAAAATTAATAAGTCACACCCTCGCGACACGTGGCTCGGTGTTTAGTGAACAGAACATTAGCCTGGACCTTTCTTTAATGCTAGTAAAGTGATTTAGACATATAAACTGTGATCGAGTTACTTTTGGTGTGACCCCTACGCACGCCCAGAGGACATCAGGGATCTGACCGTAAGGCGCTAACTAACAACAACTCAAGTAAGATCTTTCCTTTTTTCTGATAACATGGATATGCTACTCCGCCGCCAGGCTGAAATTCTCGACGCCGTTAAGCAAATAGAGCATAATTTCAAGAAAGACCCTAGCGGCCGCAAAAGGCGTCAACATTTGGACGCCAAGCTCGAGTCCATCGACAAACTGTGTTCGCAATTCAATTCAAATGACAGCAAGCTACAGGCTTTTAGGGACGACTCACCATACTTCGCGGAGGAACAGCACGACCGACCGAATGAATACTACACCAGGGTTCGCTTTATGATAGTGGCACACCAGACAGTTCCATCTCTACAGCACAAGCCGGTCGTAAGAAGCTAGGACGTCGAACTAAAGGTCACAACACTCCAGGCGACGCAACCGGTCGCGCCGGGACGCCCAGCCCGCTGCTCGCTCCGGCACAGATTTTTTAGAGTTCAGATTCAGAGCTTGAAGAATTATTGTCGCAACAACGAACAAATTTCAGAGCTTTGTCGATACATATACAGGGTGCAAATTTAAACACTATTATTGATAAGTGGGAGCTGGAAGAGGAGCTTCGCAATCTGCGGACGCGTTGAGATACCGTCGCTAAATTGCACCTTAAAATCGATCATATAAGTCAGGATTCCAACATCTAATATGAGCATGAATTTAGTTATAATGGAACAATATACAAAAATTTGAGAAGGTCAATTTATCAAAAATTGTCAGCCACTTCCCATCTTCAACAATCCACCCCTGTTCCGTTACCAAAATAAATTATTAGCAGAAACGATGTTCACGCAAGTACGTACATACGAACGTAGCAGTTACAGTTCACAACTGTCATGTATGACGTATTTGTTATCTGTTGAGCAATGCATGAATCGGTGACAGCCACCGGCAGTCAAACGCGCTCGACAAATTCTCTCTGCTTGTAAAACCGCTGCCTTTTAAAAATTCGCTAAGAACCGTTAATCGCTTATAGTTCACCAACTTGCTTCAAGATTATTAGAATTGTTGCCCACGAGAAAGGCTGGATCATCGTGCAGTTGCAGACCCAGGTACGTTATACATTGTACTTCGTTTGTGCTGCTTGTCGTGAACATCGTTAATACTTTATGTATGTGACTCCGCCACCGCTCAGGTGCAATTTCCATACAACCCCTAAAATAGATATACCGGTTTTTACAAGAAAATATATTCAGTGGCCTACTTTATTTGATCTATTAACCAAAACAATTCACAACAATGAAATTTTAACTATGTGTCAAAAAATGCAACATCTAAAGGGGAAGTTGAAGGGGGAAGCGGCTAATACAGCATCTTAATATTTCTGCTGATAATTTTTTTACTGCGTGGGATCTGTTAACCCGTAGGTACAATAACACCCAACTGTTAGTTACAAAAAATTTAAAGACTTTTTTGAATCAACCTACTGTTCAAAAGCAAACAGCTTACGAAATTAAGCGTCTCTATGACACTAGCATGGAATGCATTCATGCTATACAAAATTACGGGGTCAACATTTCTTCATGAGATCCGATACTAGTTCATTTAATATGTAAAAAATTAGACCCTGTTTCCTATAATGATTATAAAGAGGCCCGTAAGTCATCAGCCTAAGTAAGTGACTTGCCTTTGCTTAACGAGCTTATGAGATTTTTAGAGGGAAAATATACAGCCCTCGAAGAGATTAGAAAAAAAGACTTAACATATTGTGTTTGAGTACGTGCGCGTCTGATGATCGCGTGGGGCGCGGGCGACGCGAAGGGGCGGGGAGCGCCGGCGACGATGCGAGCGCAGAGGCGACGAATTAAGTTGTCATTCACGACGCCGAGCCGTCAACACTATCAATATTATTTTTTTTATTCGCGACGCCAAGCCGTCCAAGTCTTATATATTTTTTATAATTTAAACAACAATATACGATTGAAGAAATACAGTCCATTTCCATTAACCAGCATCGGGTACCAGTTTTCCCTAACCATTGCGGCACAGGGCACTGGCCCCAACAATATGTCTATAGATCTATTTTGAATAAAAATCAATCGCCTGCAAACGAATCAAGTAATATTAATCAATTTCGTTCATCGAATCGCAATGGGAAATTTCAGACTGTTGAAGCGCCTATTATTTTTATTTAATTTTT
The DNA here is from genome assembly GCF_905220565.1 of Melitaea cinxia. Lineage (NCBI taxonomy): Eukaryota > Metazoa > Arthropoda > Insecta > Lepidoptera > Nymphalidae > Melitaea > Melitaea cinxia. The sequence goes on along the minus strand of NC_059418.1, from coordinate 1,914,366 downwards.
TATTTTTAATAACGGTAACATTATATATTTGTCTACTTGCCTATACTCTTTGCTTTACTTCCATCCTACAAATTATTCTTAACACAGCGAATTAATAAATCTATGTTATCGAGCCAAAATCTTTAATTTATACAAATTCAACATCAAACATTTGGTGACCGTGACAGGACGAATACAATCTACGGAAACGAGCAACAAGAGATACGCAATTACGTTTCGACGGTTATTCGACGATCCAATTGCGATTATTGCATCATCCGCGGCCAGAGTAACCCGGCTGGAAAAGTGATCGTATTTCTGAAGATAGAAGGACACTAAAGAAGCCTGAGCGTAAATAACATCAACGCTTCGGCCTAATCAGCTAAGTGCCCTGCTATTTTCCAATTATACCCAATCCTACATCTAATACCTAATATCTATTCCTTTATTACATCATCTTATTTTAAAACAACCCTTAATTTCATTAGTTTCTTTTATACCCTAGTAAACATAACATATTCACGATAAATTTATACATGATTAGTAATTATCTACATTAAGTCTATCAGAACGAAAGTCAACATCGTAAACCATTAATAATAATTTATAAAGATATTAGTATTTTTGTTTTCTTTTTGTTTCAAAGAAGTATAAATATATAAGTATTGAAAACGTATCGGTATATTAACGTTTTCTTTGCCGACTATTTTTCAGTTAAATCGAGACGGGAGCCGTGCGGCCATTTTGTACCGGCCACGTGTTTTGAGATCGTGATTCGCGGGACAGGTGACGCCAAAGTGAGGAGAGTGAGCGATTATTTTGCTTTTTTAAATTAATACGATTTTATTATTATTTCGAATTAATATCAAAAATGATCAGCGACAGTGATTTTAAGCATGATCTAAAGATCTTACTAAACGCGCTTCTATAAAAGGTCGTATTACTAAGTTTAAAAATTATATTGATACTATTTCAATAAAGGAGGATCTGTCTCCAGTTCAGTTATCAGAATTATCAATAAAATTAGAGAAATATCGTTTATTAGCTATTCAATATGAACAGTTGCAAGATTCAATTGATGTTTTAAATTCAGATAATTTGTCATTTGAGATAAATGAGCGAGATACTATTGAGCAAGATTGTGCGACATGTATTGCAATTGCTCAAACTATTATTACTGATTTTAACAGTCACAAAGATGAACAAAATACATCTTCCTTGTCTCGGTGTCATCGTGATCATTTTGAAACAGAATATAAATTACCTCAATTACAAATTAATAAATTTTATGGTACCTACTTTCGATGGTTGGAGTTTCGTGACACTTTATCAGTTATACACAGTAACGATCGTATTAAGCCTATTCATAAATTTCATTATTTAACATCATACTTAGAAAGTGATGCCGCACGCATTATTTCTAATATTGAGGTTTCCGAGGCTAACTACAATGATGTGTGGCGCTTGCTATTTGAAAGATATGACAATAAACGACAGCTGATAAATCATCATTTAAATGCTCTTTTTAAAATGGATCAATTGGTTCGTGAGTCTGAACGATCCCTACGTTTTCTTGTGGACCATGTTACAAAGAACTTGCGCGCTTTGTGTAGTCTTGGACAGCCTACTCAACACTGGAATATATTAATAATACACATAGTATCATCCAAACTAGACACGTTTACTTTAACTAAATGGGAAGAAATGCGTAGCTCTTTGAATGAGGTACCTACATTAGCTCAATTTAATAAATTTTTTAACAGATCGTTCTGATATACTTGAAACATTACATCGTAATAAAATAGATAGATTGAAGTCCTCAGGTAGCTCTTCACGGCCTACAGGTCCTAATTTTAACAGTGAACGAGTTCATACGAAATCTTTTGCATCTTAGCAAAAAAATAGTAATAATTTTAAAGTTTGCATTATTTGCAACGGAGATCATAAAATACATGAATGTGGAATATTTAAAAGAAAGAATTTTGATGAAAAGGTTTCCGATGTTCAAAGATTAAAATTATGCATGGATTGTTTGAACTAGGCCCTTGTCGTATTTGTAAGAAAAAACACAATACATTTCTTCATCAAACGAAAGAGCTCGATACCAATTTGTCTTCTTCAACTACTACGTCTACTAATACTATATCAAACTTTTCAATGCAACCAACAAATCAGGCTATACTATCTACTGCATTAATTGAAGTACGCAATGCGAAAACAAATAAGTCGGTTCAAGTTCATGCATTACTTGATTGTGGAAGTCAATCATCATTTATTAGCAAACAATTAAAAGAATATTTAAATCTCGAATCAAGCCAAATAAATAAAATTATAGGTATTGGCAACAACTCATCTAACCACATAACAGAGAGTTGCATCGCTCAACTTAGTTCAATACATGAAAAATATTGTGTAACGTTAGCTTGTTTTGTGCTTAAAGAGTTAACAGGTTCGATTCCTGCTGCTCCTATTAACTTAAATAATTTAAAACTACCAAAGAACTTAAAACTTGCCGATCCCAATTTCAATATTCCATCGTCCATCGATGTACTCATTGGTGGAGACTTATTTTGGGATGTTCTAGGTAATGATGATCAGTCATTGGGTCCAGGTCTTAAAGTTAAACTAAGAAGTTCTAAGCTTGGTTGGCTGATTACAGGTGCTATTTCTACTAATTTACGTACAACTAAGGAAATTCAAAATCATAATTCTGTTATAGACAGTCAACAAGATGAAAGCATACAAAATTTATTGCAAAAATTTTGGAGTATTGAAGAGGTTCCTCATAAACCTATGCTTACTAAAATCGAAAAGGCCTGTGAACAACATTTTATAGATACCATTCGCTTGCCTAATGGGAGATTTTCGGTTCAACTACCTTTGATCGACACACCTGATTGTCTGGGTGACTCTTACAAAATGGCACTATAAAGATTTTTTAATTTAGAAAAACGATTTAGGAGAAATTATAAATTAAAAACCGAATATTCTAATTTCATTTGGGAATATTCTGAGCTTGGACATTCAGAAGAGCTCGCTGAGTCTAGACCACCGGAACAATCTTATTTTTTGTGTCATCATGCAGTATTTAAAGAAACCAGTGAATCTACAAAAATAAGAATTGTTTTTGACGGTTCTGTGCCTACCACATCAGGATATTCATTAAATGATATCCAAATGGTGGGACCCAACAAACAAGATTTGCTATTTTCTATTTTGATTAGAGCTAGACAATATAAGTTTTTACTTACGGCTGACATAGAAAAAATGTACCGGCAAATTAAAGTACACGATGCTTGTCAAAATTTACAATTAATTTTATGGAGGGAAAATGAAATAGAGCCAATTAAAATACTACGCCTTAAGACAGTTACGTATGGTCTTGCAAGTTCTAGTTTTTTAAGTACACGTTGTCTTTGGCAGTTAGGACATGAATGTACAGATAAATCTATAGAAACAATTATCAAACATGACTTTTATGTAGATGATCTTATAACTGGAGCTAATAGTAAAGATGAACTTCTATATATTCAAACTTCTGTGTCAAACGCTCTTAAAAAAGGTTGCTTTAATCTACGCAAATACAAATCTAATTGCAAATACATTTTAAATTCTGATTCAATAAATAGAAATGATAGATTAAGTATAAGTTCCTCAATTAGCGCTTTAGGCATTAACTGGGATCCTGGTAATGATAGCCTACAGGTTTCTTTTGAAATTCCACCTAAATTGGAGTTTGCTACTAAGTGTTTAATTCTGTCTTTTACTTTTAAAATATTTGATCCTCTAGGTCTTATAAGTCCATGTGTTATTTTTCCAAAAATTATTTTGCAATCTCTATGGCAAAAGAAATTAGACTGGGATGTTCCAGTCCCAAAGGATATACAAAATTCTTGGAACGAGTTTACCAATGATCTATCATACCTTTTAAATCTTCAGGTACCACGAAGGGTTGTTTGTGATAAACACAGTTATATTGAATTCCACTCATTTAGTGATGCTTCTCAACGTGCAATCGGAGCTTGCATCTACCTAAGATCAATTAATAAACAAGGCCTAATTAATGTACAACTGTTGTGTTCCAAGTCTAGAATAGCCCCACTTAAACCTACAACCATACCTCGTCTAGAACTATGCGCAGCACTCTTAGCAGCTAAGCTATCTAAAGTAGTTATTACATCTCTTAGATGTGTAGTCGCACGTCAGGTACATTGGTGTGATTCTACAGTTAGCATTTGTAGCAAATAGGGTTGTGGAGATTCAGAACTAACCGATGTCAATTCATGGCGTTATATACCTACATTAATGAATCCTGCAGATTTTATTTCTAGGGGTTTATTAGCTAAAGACATTATTACAAAGAATTTGTGGTGGTGCGGCCCTGAGTTTTTGTTACGAACAGAATGCGCATGGCCTGTTTTTTCCCTAGGTACGTCGGACGATGCTAAGTTGCCTGAAATCAAACTAAACTTAGCATTAGCCATAGCAGTTGCAACTAAAGAGTCAGTTTTAATAGTATTTGAAAAATATTCAAAATTTGTAAAAATTCAAAGAGTTTTAGGATATGTTAAGCGTTTTATTTTTAATTTACGAAACAAAACAAATAAAAGGACAGGGAGTTTAAGTTTAGATGAGCTGAACGATTCATTTCATAATCTTTGTTCATTTTCTCAAACCCAATCTTTTCCTAAAGAATACGATATGTTAAAGATGGGTAAGGCTGTTAGTAATAAATCAACGATTTTACCATTAACACCCTTTTTTGATTATGATTTAAAATTGATAAGAGTCGGTGGCAGATTGGATAACTCTGACTATAATTTTGATAAAAAACATCCTATCCTTCTTCATTCAAGTCATTATCTCACGAAGCTTATCTTTGAAAGGGAACATCTTCGTTACATGCACGCAGGACCGCAGTTATTATTATCAGCAATTCGTGAGTGTATTTGGCCAATTAATGGTAGGCGTCTAGCACGAAATACAGTGCATAAGTGTGTTACATGTAGGCGTTATCAAGGTAGGGCTATACACCCAATAATGGGCAATTTACACGTGCAAAGAGTTGCGCCCGACTTTCCATTCAAGACTGTAGGTGTTGATTTTGCTGGTCCATTCTACATATTAAATAAGAGGGGTCGCGGGGCGAGGACAATTAAAGCCTATTTATGTCTATTCATATGTTTTAGATTTAAATGTTTGCATTTAGAAGCTGTCAGCGATCTTTCTAAGGATGGTTTCTTACAGGCCTTCCGTAGATTTATATCTAGACGCGGAAGACCAACAGAAGTATATTGTGATAATGGTAAGAATTTTGTCGCGGCAGCCAAGGAGATAGGTACGTTTTTGAATACAAATAAACAACAGATATTGGATTTTGCAACTGAAGAGGACATTAAATTTATTTTCTCACCCACGCACGCTCCTCATTTTGGTGGTATCTGGGAGGCCGGAGTAAAATCCGCTAAACATCGTATTCGTCGTGTCATGGGTCACACTCATCTCACGTTCGAAGAGTTAGGAACATTGTTTGCAGAAGTCGAGGCTATTTTAAACAGTAGGCCTTTGTATCCCTTATCATCCAATCCCAATGATTACCGTCCCTTAACACCTGGGCACTTTCTGATAGGTCGGCCACTGCGCTCTCTAGCTTCGCCATCACTTGCTGACTATAATACTAGTCAATTGCAGCGACATGCAAGGATGGAACAAATTCGTCAACACTTTTGGCAGCGTCGGCAAAAGGAGTATGTCTCGGAGCTTCAACAGCGGTCTAAATGGAGAACGAGTTCATCAAAACTACAAGAGGGAGTCTTTGTGCTGCTGATCGAGGACAATTTGCCTCCTCTATGTTGGAAGCTTGCAAGAATATCTCGCTTATTTCCCGGATCAGACGCAGTAGCACGTGTTGCGGAAGTTCGCACATCTACAGGTACCTATAGAAGACCTTTGACCAAGCTTTACCCTCTTCTCACCGGTGACGACATGCAAGGTATATAAACAAAAATATAATTTGTTTAAATTTAATAAGTTTGCGCAATTAGGACCGGATGCGAAACTGAAAACGGTAAAGAAATTGGATATCTGCGCAAATTGTTTGTTCAGTCATGATGGCAACGCATGTAATTCTAATAAATTGTGTAAAAATTACGGTAAACATAATTCCATTTTACACGATTCTTTTGCGTCATATTCCGCGCCCCCCTCTCTGACCGCTGCCGCTAGTAACTTGATACATGCGTCCCCGAGTGCCCCCGCGCCGAATAAATTGCTGACACCTATGACTATGACACTGAACTATGTTTCCAAGGACGACGAGGAAATTCTTCTTACGACATTATTAGTTAAAGTTAAGGCAGCGGATGGCTCATACATTACTCTGAGGGCTCTACTCGATCAGGACTCTCAAATCTCGCTTATCTCTGAAAATGCTGCACAGTGGCTAGGCCTACCGAGATCTCGTTACCATGCATCTATTTCCGGTATAGTTTATGGTTCGAAACAAAGTAAAGGAGTACTTAATCTCTCTTGTCAGTCTATATACGACGATTATGTTTTTGAAACACAAGCCTTAGTCATAAATCATGTTATAAATAGCTTACCCAACGTCTCCTTTGCTAAGTAAACCTGGGAACATCTCCAGAATATACAGCTGGCTGACCCGCATTACAACATCTCAAAACCCATAGATTTATTATTAGATGCTAGTGTTTATATGTTTAGCCCCGGGGCTAACACATGGGGCAAAGCACCCATCGCCCAACAAACAAGGTTGGGTTGGATATTATCAGGAAATGTGAGAACATTCAATTGTAGTGTAGTTATTAATAATTAATCTGAGATATCGAATTATTGGGAATTTAAGAAAATAAACGAGTGTGCCGCAGACATGACGGAAGGTAAAAAATATGTGAACAGCTTTTTAAAAATACCAATAAACGTTTAGATAGCGGTAGGTATGAAGTAGCGCTTGCTATGAATGAACAAAACTTGGGTAGGTCAAAAAACAAGGCCATCGCACCAAATTCATAAGTTTAGAAAAGAAATTAGCTATTAATGAGCAATGTTCTCAAAGTTAGAAACAATTTATGAACGAGTAGTCGAGCCTCGGTCATATGAAACCTGTTGATAGCAGTCAACAAGGACCGTCATGTTACCTTCCCCACCACGGAGTTATAAAAGCTGACTCAACTACCACTAAATTACGAACAGTTTTTAACGCTTCATCAAAAACATCATCAGGTAACATCCTAAATGACTTGATGGAGCGGGGGCCAAATTTACAAAAGGATCTGTAAAGCCTTATTTTAATTTGGCGTCAACATAAATATGTAATCACTGCGGATACCGAAAAGATGTTTCGTCAGATTCTTGTAAATGAGTCAGCTCAGCATCTACAGCGTATTGTGTGGAGGGAATCTCGAGGAGACCCGTTGAGTATCGGCTTACTACTATCACGTACGGTACAAAGGCCGCCCCATACACCGCTATGCGCACATTAAGCCAGCTCACAGACGATTATGGGCAAAAATACCTCATAGCCGCTGCCGCCTTAAAGAATTCGTTTTATATGGACGATCTTCTAGAAGAGTTTAGCAGTTTCAAACAGGCTAAGGAACTTCAACAACAGCTGATTAATATATTGATGAGAGCCGGCATGAAAATACGTAAGTGGAGTAGTAAAGACCCTGCTCTTATTCAAAATTTATCACCGGGGGACGTGGACTCCTCCTTAGACTTCCGATGCACGGAGTCCAGAAAAATACTAGGGTTACGATGGAATCCAAAATATGATACATTCTCATTTAGAAATATATTTCACGATATTAAGGATGATACACATATTACTAAGCGACAGTTACTATCGCATATTTCAAAAGCTTTTGACCCCGTAGGGTGGCTCGCTCCGCTGACCATCAAGGCTAAACTTTTATTTCAGAAGACCTGGTCCGATGATTGCATGACTTGGGATCAAAGGTTACCGCACCACTTAGTAGAGGAGTGGCAACAACTAAAATGAGATCTCCAAAATATTGAAATTTTTGAAATACCGAGATATTTTGGAGAAAGCGATAAAATTGACCTATATGCTTTCTGTGACAGCTCCGAAAAAGCGTATGCTTGTAAAAAAATTCTGAGCACTTTACTACCGAAACTCGAACTTTCTAGCGCTTTATTATTATCACGCCTTATAACAATGGTTGAGCAAGCGCTACATAATGAGATAAATAAAAAACATGCTTTTACAGACAGTATGATTGTCCATGGCTGAATCCACGGAGATACCAACCGGTGGAAGCAATTCGTGGCTACCAGGATCAACCAGATCACTGACGATCTACCCTCATGTTGGCATCATGTAGAATCAAAGCAAAATTCAGCAGATTGTGCGACGAGAGGGATGACCACAGCACAACTAAAAGGTTTCATTCCCTGTGGTAGGAGGGCCTAGAATGGCTTCGAGAGTACGATTCCAAAACTATAAAAAGCGAATGCTACCCTTCCCCCGATATTGAAGTTAAAGAAAATCATTCCAACTTCAGTGTGTACGCAGCCTTAAACGAAAACAATGCATTTATATTTCAATTAATAAAGAAATGGCGTTACGTTACATAATGACATTGAGAAATAAACAAAGCGTACCGCGACTTAGCTACCTAACTTCCTCGGAAATGCAACGTTCGTATGACGTAATTATAAGAACGATACAAAAATATGAATTTGAAGAGGATTATCAACGTTTAGTTAATAATAAAAACATTAGCTGAAATAGTAAATTATCAAGCGTTTGTCCCCATATAGATAAAAAAAATGGACTTATGCGAGTTCGAGGAAGGCTCAATAACTCACTTTTACGTTCATCAGCAAAACATCCAATCATCCGAGTCACAGTCGTCTAACAAATCTGATTATATCTGAAGCACATACATTGACGCTTTATGGTGGTCCTCGACTAACACTTTCTTTTATCAGGGAGAAATATTGGATAATAAGTGAACTACGCACCGTTAAGAGGGAGTTGCGAAAATGCAGGCGCTTTTGTGAACAGAAGTCACAACAATTGATGGCTGATCTTCCACAACCTAGGGTTTTATTCTAGGGCATCACGTCCCTTCACACATACAGGTGTAGACTTTACGGGTCATTTTGACATAAAAAGCGAAGGACGCGGGGTTAAAACCTCAAAGGGCTACGTAGCAATTTTCTTTTGTCTCCCTACCAAGGCAGTTCATTTAGAACTGGTGTCAGATCTCAGTACTCCGGGATTTTTAGCTGCGTTTAGAAGGTTATGTGCTCGACGCGGGTGCCCTCGCCGAGTTTACAGCGACAGCGGAACTAACTTTGTGGGCGCTAACAGGCTGTTCAAAAGGCAGTACGAGCAGATCATACAAACTAAAAACCAGGATTTCTTTCGTAACATATATTATTACGACATTGACTATTATTATTTAACGCACCAGGGAATCCAGAAGCCGAAGGTTTGTGGGAAGGAGCCGTTAAACACATGAAATATCACCCGAAAAGAGTGGTTGGGGAGCAAAAACTTACGAGTTTATCGCCGTCCTTCATCAGATAGAAGCTTGTCTTAACTCTCGGCCGCTGGTTGGTTTAACAGAAAACCCAGACGATGAATATCTGATCCCGAGGCATTTCTTGGTCGGAGGATCTTTACTCTCTCGACCACAGACAGACTTTGAACACATTAGTTTAACTACCAGATGGAAGATGATACAATCCATGAATAAGCAGTTCTGGAGAAGATGTTCTGCCGAATACTTACAGGAGTTACAGTCTCGTTCGAAGTGGCGTCATTAGAAAACGGCACAATTTATCTATCAAAAAGCCTGAGCCAGTTGAATATCTACGAAAAAGAATGACCGATCCATTTGTTATTCACGAGTATTTTGATTTATTGAAACAAACCCTTAACGAATTAAACGTGGACGATCCAAACCGAATTTGGAATTTAGATGAAACATCTGTTTCATTAGATCCGAGTCAAACAAAAGTCGTTGGTGCTATTGGCAAGCCGTGTACCCGAACAACTACAGGTATTGGAAAAGAAAATATAACAATATTAACAACCGTTAATGATGCTGGCAGGAAACTGAATCCGTTGATTATTTATAAGGGAAAATATGTCTATATCTATCAACAATGGCTCGCAGAAGCGAGAGAAGATTATGAGTTTGAAATAGCTTATGCAGCTAGCAAACGTGGATGGATAGAGACAGATATATTTTATAATTATATGCAAAAAATTATCATTCCTAATTTGGGCAAACAACGACCCGTACTTATGATATATGACGGCCATAGTACGCATGTAAATCCAGCAATGATATCTTTAGCCGTAGAAAATAATATAACCATTTTGAAATTGCCCGCTCACACATCTCACCTTCTTCAACCGTTAGATCTAGCGGTGTTTAAGTCTTTCAAAAGTATTTGGGATCGTAAGTTAATAGAATGGCAACGTCAGAACCTTGGCACTAAACTACGTAAACAGGCTTTCGCAGAAATATTTGCAGAAACGTGGCACCTAACGAGTTCGTAAGTTGTACAAAATGGTTTCAGAAAAGGTGGCATCTATCCCTTTAATAATAATGTTATCCCAACTGAAAAATATGATCCACAAGCATACCGACGATGGTTGACGTTTCAAAAGAAACAGAAAGTAGTAAGCAGTTTAAAAGATTTATGTTTAGAAATCTTGAAAAGCGCAATAACCTCAAAAAATCAATCAAAGATACCGATTTAGCAAACACATTTGAAGAACTTCTTCTGAGTAAGCTTAGCAGGACTCAGGTAGCAATAAAAAACAACAAAATTAACGAGAGTTGCTAAAGGAGCTGAAGTTATAACCCTGAAATTATTGGAAGAAAATATGGGACACGCAAACTTAATACAGACTGACTTTAGCACCTCGCAGATTACTGGCCCTTCTAATAACACTACTACGGCTAAAAAACAAAAAAATAAGAACGAGCAAAGCTTTAAACAGACCGATTTTCAGATGCCCGGACCCTCTAATAAAATCATCGGGACGAGTAAAGTGAATCGAAGAACAAAAACTAATTCTCATGGTTATCAAATTCCTCGTTCTTCTAAACTAAAGAAACATAATAATAATAAAAATAAAGTTCTTAAAACTAAAATAAATAACACAAAAAGCAATAGACATAATACTAAAAGACATTCAAGAAGACAACTTGATAGTACAACTTCAGAAAGTGGTGATATGAGCACCCATAGTGATTCGGACATTTTTGAACTCAGTGAAAAAGAAACCATAGAAGCTGCATACAAATATTTAGCATGTGCCTTTAAATGACGAAATGGGTAACGCTAATCAAGATATTAATACACATACAATCGCTTCAGACTCGCCTTCAACTTCTTTTAGTCAAACCAACAAACAATAAACAATACAACAAAAAATAAAGTTACTATTTTATCTTCCGTACGATTGAAACCTGAACATTGCAGGTTCGTAGGACTGCCCGCTTATAACTCTTTAAATCTAAACCAAATAGATAAAAATTTTGAGGTGTCTAAAAATAGTAAACGAAAAGCGACAATTCATAAGATCGATGGGAAAGAAAATACACCAAAGAGAATGAAAAATATAACACATGAACAAAACAATGAAGAATATTGCATTGGTGATACGGTTTTAGTACGTTACTATACAAAAATTTGGAAGTATTATGTTGGAGTTATAGAAAATATTTGTGTTAGATCTCTTGGATACACGATTCATTACTACAAGCCAGTGGGAAAAAAAAGAAAACGTAAAATTTATAAGCACAAAACGCAGAGATTGCGACACCGTACCTGAAAATTTAATAGTTAAGAAAATAGAACTAATACAAATTCGTGAAAATCCGGAAGAGTATACGATAATGAATGACGAAAATAATATTTATTTTGAGTAAGATATTACGTTAGGCTTGCAAGTTGATTTAGTTAGCAGCTTAGAGTGCCATATAAGTGAATCATTTAAATAATTCTACAATTATTGATTTTTACTGGTTTATTTTTAACCGTTCTATTAATAACATAATTATTGTCATTTTTCATTGTGTTTATTGATCTGATTTGGATTATACTTAAATTTATAATCATGCACGAAATATTAATTACTTTTACAGCGTTCATATAAATCACTGTTAATGATTATTACCACTCAAAAATTACTATTTTGAATTCAAAATATTTAAAGTGGTGACCCGACGAAGAACACGAAGAATCCCTGCTCGTGAAAAATGGATCAATCAAGAACCACCGAATCCCTGCCCGCCGCAGCCGCCACCGTCAACCAGCCGTCAGAAATCGCGAACATTTCGCTTTCGCTGCGAATTCCACCTTTCTGGCGCGACCGTGTTCGATTATGGTTCTACAGCTTCGAAGCCGCCATTCACGACCAGAAGAAAAGCGAACAACAGCTAGCGCAAATGGTAATCGCTCGACTAGAGAAGTAAGATATCGAACAAATATCGGACCTTCTCTACAATCCACCCGAATCCAAGCCATACCAAGCGATTAAAGAACGTCTCATCACTGCATACGAAGAGTCAGACAACCGGCAATTTCAAAAGCTCTTGTCAGAAATGGAACTAGGGGATCAGAAACCATCACACCTACTACGACGAATGCGCGATTTCGCCCGCGATAGAATCCCTGATGCCACGCTACGTATCCTGTGGACCAACCACCTACCACCACACATCCGCTCAGTTCTAGCCGTGAGCGATTCCTTCAGCACGAAGACTGCGTTGGAAGAACTCGCACTCCTCGCTGACAAGATGCTAGAACAACACCGCAAAGTCGCCGCTGTCAGCACAACACTACCACCTCATACGTCCGCATCTCAGAATATTGATACAAACTTCTTAATAAACGAAATAAGAAAACTCTCCATAGAAATCGCTGAATTAAAATCAAAACAACAGCAACATAATTTCAGAAGAAACCGTTCTCGAAGCCGCTCCTACAATCCTCGATATAAATCTCGATCGAGAGACAACACACCATCGTCAGCATGCTATTACCACCAACGTTACGGTGCCCAGGCAAGAAACTGCAGGTCACCGTGTTCCTTCGCGTCTAAAGGAAAGCAATCGGAAAACTAGAGAGAACGCTGGCAGAGGCGGAATCCGGCGCTCAAGATTACTCCTACCGCCTATTTGTCACAGACAAGAAAACAGGAACATCTTTCTTGGTAGACACGGGAGCTAACATATCCGTTCTACCTAGAAAAAAAACTCATTTCACTACACCGCTGCCATTCAAACTCTACGCCGCTAACAACACCACTGTATCGACATACGGTGAAAAAACACTCGAACTAGACCTCAGCCTTCGCCGTCCATACAAGTGGAAGTTCATAGTCGCTGACGTGTCAAAACCGATACTAGGAGCCGATTTTCTAAAGCATCATCAACTCATCGTCGATCTAAAAAACAGGAAACTTATCGATAACGTTACTAACTTAACAGTCTCTGTAACCAATGGCCGCCCAAGTACGCCTCCCCACTGCCTTCGATATATCGCACGCGTTCTATTGATCGCACGCCGGTCAATTGCGACCTGTCTTCGGAGGCAGAGAACGTGTGATCGGCGGTGCTAATAACATAAATGGCGGATAATTTTACCGAAACTTTGATTGACGCGGTGCGTCAATATCCCGTAATGTGAGCGACCCAGACTACAAAGATTTAGATTAAAAAAATGAAGCAGAGAGATAAGTAGTAATTTACAACATGATTGTAAGTATATTTTTATTTAATAATGAAATTTAAGAATACGTAGTTTTTATGTAACGTTAAAATAAGTCTTGAATTGTTCTCGTACTCTGAAAGCCTCCGTGTTGCTTCTTCGAATATTCGGTCTTAGGGGTGTTACAGCCGATAATGATATTGTACTTGTATCAAATGTGTGGCATTCACTCCAGGTTACAATATTCTTGCTTCTTAGAAAATTGTGTAAACAGCATGCACTCTTTACTAAAGAACAAGCTATATTTATTTCACATCGGTGTATGGAATATTCTCCATTTTTGTACGAGAATGCCGAAAGCATTTTCAGATATTCTTCTTGCCCTATTATGGTAACTGTTATAGGTTTTCATATCCTTATTTCTCATAGCACTTCGTTTATCGTATGGCCGTATGATATATTTTTCTAAAGCAAAACCTTCATCCCCTAGAAGTACGTGAGGCATAGGATCATTGAAACCGGGAAGTGGTTTAGGTGGTAGGATTTCTTTTCCAAGAATATATTCACGATAAAAAACCGAATTTTCAAATATAGTGTTGTCACTATCTTTTCCATATCCACTGACATCAATCACAGTAAACATGTAATTGGGATCGACAACACCAAGTAGTATTAAGGAGAACCTTTTCTTATAGCAATAAAATGCAGTGCCACTGTTAGGCGGGCATTTAAGATAAACATGCTTGCCATCGATCGTACCCACGCAATTAGGATATTTCATATTATGTCTATATCCGAGCTCGTTTTTCCTCCAAGTTTCGTCAGTGGGTGTGGGCATATACAAAGGCTGCAGTACTGTCCAAATCACCTCACAAGTTTCATTTACTATTGTTGCCACGGTAGTTACTCCCACTCTATAAGAGAATGCTATACTGCTATACGAGGCGCCCGTAGCCAAATATCTGAAAAAAGTTATCTATTGTTTTAAAATTTTAAAATATAATATATTTTTTTATTTATTTCAGGTGACGCTCTTAAGAAGAGATGGAGAAGTCTAAGGGATTGTTATTCAAAATATAAACGCACATTACGAACAACCACGGGACAAGCTGCAACAAAATATAAAAAATGGCCATGGGCTAGACAAATGTCCTTTTTAGATACAGCGACAGCATTGAGGCCGACTTCATCAAATGTTGTTTCACCAATACCTACTGCTTCTGCTTCGATCGCTATTACTTCCCCGGACATCGAAGTTACGAATGAAAGTGTCTGATCAGTAAAATATTATACCGGCAGATAATTCTAATATTGGTCATCGCAAACGTAAACCTAAACCGGCTGATCTTGCATGTACAGTTGTAAATTACCTTAAAGATCGGAATGAAAATAAAGTTCCAAAGACAGCCATTGACTTGCTTTTCAGAAGCTACGCAGAAACTTTTAAAAAATACACTCCACTGACACAAGCTCGATTAAAAATTGATATGGCTAAGTTATTTGCCGAAGCGGAGATCCGTGAAATAGAACAGCAAGAAACGCCTAGCTATCGTTGCTCATCAGCCTCTTCAACTATACGTATAGAATCTCCCTCAGTGCAAAGTTATATAGCCACACCAAGTCCACAGCCAGAAGACTTAAGCTCTTCCATATTTCAACAAAGTAGCGAGCGAAATGATTTAAATTTTGAGTTGTTAAACTTTCAGACACCGGATTCTGCAACACACCAAGTTAAGATTCAACACCAAAATTCGGCATCAGCTGCACTACCGTCGCTTCAACCTGAATATTTAAACAGAACACTGCTTCGAACAGACAATAATGAGGCTGATGAGCCTGGGATTTTAGATTTATAGAAGATAAAAATTTAAACTTCAAAGAAATGTTATAGCTTACAATTATAACTGTTTTTTTTTTATAATAACATACATACATTTATGTTTTATGATTAAAAATACTTGATTGTTCATAAGTCATTTATCAATAACAATAAAAATATCTTAAGTAAATTGCAAGTCTTTCTCTTGTTCCTATTGCTTTCCTCCAGTTAGTATTCTTGTTACGAAGTTTGTGCTTTAACAAGCAGTGCAATTCTTCAAAATATAGGAATATTCGAACACTCATTCGAAAGTAGGTATAAAAACGATCTTCCAAATCGTCAAACAAGTGATGAAATTCGCCAAATACATTTCTTTTTTTATTAATGTTATGGACCCAAATTTTTCTTTTTCGATTCAACAATAAAGCTAATAAAATTACTTCTTCTTCTTTTCTTTCTTCATCAGAACTGAATCCGTCATCTGTACTCATATTAATGTCCTCGTAAACCCTATTTATGTGTTGAAGTTGGGTGTGCGCGACCGTTTCAAACACAATCTTAAACTGGAATAGATAGTTTTATGTATCGCAGAACGGGTTGTCGCCGGTATCGCAGTCAGTGTAAAGACTCTTGCGATCCGATCCAACGATCCGTTCTGAAGGAACGTATCGTCGGCACGGATCGGGCGCTGTGAGTAAAGGCCTTCAATGCCCCCATTGTTCTAGTTTTTAACTTTATTAATTGTATAATTATTTCGATCACTTTTTATTCCCACTTCGAATAAAGTAGTCGTTAGTCTTAATAATAATTGTATTAATTTAGTATTAATAAATAATTATAAATTATTCGGTTTTTTTTTTCGATCTCCTGACTGCTGCAAACGTAATTGGCGCAGTCAGTAGGATTTAAGCGGGCCGGTTCGCGATCGGATTAAATTAATAACTCGATAATTATCATCACGTCGCGCGCCGCCTGGGTGACTATCAAGCACCGTTCGAGAATCCAGAATCTACGGACCTGTGGCAGCCGGGAGTGGAATCCAACAATCGATTCAATTGAGAAGAGACCAGATAATGCAGTTTATGTGAGTACATAAGAATTGTTCTCGTGTTGCTCCTTTCTAGACCTAAGCCTATCCATAAGCTACCAAAATTTTCCATCCTAAAACATCTAGGATCCGAGAGCCTCAATCTAGGCAGGCCCGTCGGTTAGGTATAGATATAATAAGAAATATTAATTCGGAAGAAATTAATAATTCAAATTTAGATTGTAGTCGTTATAATTTAATTAATTTAGTTAATTTGTCTCACCATCCGGAAATCATATTTAAGGCCCTCCGCCTTGTCCCGGAGTTCGACGGTAATCCAAATATTTTAACTCGATTTATCCAAATTTGTGACCATTTAGCGATCCAATATCTTAGCGATTCACCAGGTAGTGAATTTCCTAACATATGCCTCCTAAACGGAATTTTAAATAAAATAATAGGCACAGCGGCAAGCAAAATTAATTCAAACGGAATACCCGACAGTTGGCTAGGTATTAAAACACTTTTAATTAATAACTTTTCCGACCAAAGGGATAAAACCACCCTATACAATGATCTCTCCTTAGCCACACAGGGCAATAGAAGCCCTCAAGAATTTTATGATCATTGTCAAAATTTGTTTAGCACGTTAATGACTTACGTTACACTCCATGAGACACTATCCACCAATATCGAAGCAAAGCGCGATTTGTATAAAAAAGTAACTATGCAGGCCTATGTTCGTGGTCTTAAAGAACCATTAGGGTCCCGCATTCGTTGTATGCGACCATCAACAATAGAAAAAGCTCTTGAGTACGTACAGGAAGAACTTAACACTATGTACATGCACAGCCGTTACGAGGTTTCAAAATCCAACAAAAGCATAACCGCTATACCCAACGCTACTCACCACACATTCACACCAAGCACATTTCCACCTAGACCTAAAACACATCCTTTTAAATTTAACAATGAACACCAACACCCTAGAAAAACCCATACATACACACACAATGTTCGGTGCACCACCTCCAAACTACAACCCTAACAGTCACATGTTTAGGATACCGCCTCGAAATAGTTTTACTCAGAGGCCTAATCAGGGCAACGAATTTCCTAGACCTATGAGCGGCGTGAGTCACTTCGTGCCTCGCCCACTGCCACCGACACAACATACACTCATAGGACACAATTGGCAAAAATACGGTAACCCTTTCCCAAGAAATTATTTTAAATCACGAGAAGTAAACTTTAATAACTGCGAAGACGATTACGACTCATACGATTATTATACAGACTTTGAACCTCATTATAACAGTGACGAATACGCGGAATACCCCTATGACTATGAGACTTATCCCCATAATTATAGCGATAATCCCACTACTGCACGAATAGAAGCCAATAACGAGACTACACCTGACGATAGTGAACAGGATTTTCAAAAAATCTCCCAATCCGACACCTTAAAATAGAAATAAATTTACATACACAACGTCACCTTCCATATATTCAAATATTATCGCCACCATTAAAATTATTAATTGATACGGGAGCCAACCAATCTTTTTTAAGTCCGGCAGTTGTAGAGAAATATCTATATGATTTTCCTTTAAATTATGATCCATTCGAAGTATGTAATGTTCATGCCAAAACTAGGAATAATTATTCAATAACCATACCAAACTTTAATGAATTTAATGACTCGAATAATATAACATTATATATATGTAAATGAAGCTGTTGCACTCTTCATTTAATTTAAATTACCCGCGCATTATATTTGAAATTTTTCAAAGTTTATCTATAATGGCAACACGTTGCACTAAATTAATTCTAGAACCTACAATAAAAATTCTCTGGCTTAAAACGTTAAAAGTTAAACTTTATTAAAATTAAATAATAGCAATTGTGAAAGAAACAGTATCCGAAGCAATAGCTTTTAATGTTGTTTCTCTTTACAGGTAATTTATTATGATTTATACATAAGAATGTAGAATCAAGCTGTTTAAAAAAATAATTTGTTATGTTCTATAAAAAATAAAATTCTCTTTACAGAGCAACGAATATTAGTTTTTTGCTTCAAGAAACAACATATTACAAAACAACATTAATTGTAGCTGTTGTCAACAATGGAAAGGTTGAAATTTGAATTCGTTGTAAAATCGAATGAAGACCCGAAAACAAATGTAATCTGCTTAACCTCTATTATGAACGCCGATAAAAATATATTCTTATTTCCGGAACAATTACAGCCTGTAAAACAACATAACGAGTTAATGAAAACTCAAACCTTTCAAAAAGTTAAAGCTACGCTACAAAAAAGACATGAAAAAAGACAAGTATGGATTTCATTAACACCAGAACTACGGGATACTTATATGGATGAAGACGAAATATGCAGTTCAAGGGATATTTACTAGAGGAGATTACAACAAAAACACAACTGGTTTTTACGAATGACACGTCAACAGAAACTCTTACAAAAATCCTGGAAAATTTCGCTGAATTGAAAAAGGAATCTAAACAGTCTAGTTCGAAAAATTTATCTGAGAAGTTCGTAATATAAAAATTCACAAAAAAAAAACATCAAGTGTAACGCAGTGGATGAATATTTTTGAATCTGAATGTATTCGTATAGGTATAAATGAAGATATTCAAAAGATACAAGTGTTTCGGTTATTTTTGGAGGATTCTTGTCAGGATTGGTATAACTCTATGCTTATAAAATACACAATAAACTCAGAATGGGGTATTTGGAAAAAAAAAATTGTGAAACGTATGTGAACAAAGGCTGGTCACCAATAAGGTATGCTATTTTATTTAAATATAGACAGGGTTCATTACTAGAATATGCTCTAAAGAAAGAGAGGCTTTTGTTAGAGATAAACAAATTAATTGATATACCTACTTTGATTAGTTACAATTAAATCATTAATTGTAACTGGGCTACCTAACTTTATAGCAGATGAAATTGATAGAAATAAATTGAAAGATGCTGAGGATTTATTTAGTAGTATTCGGGACTTAGAACATTTAATTAATAAAAGGATTGTGGATAAACAAGTAATAGTTTCGAAAAGTAAAATAAAAGAAAAAAGTTTAAAAGACCGACCGAATTTCAATGTCATCATCAATGATGATGATGAATGAGTCATGAAATATAAATTTCATGACTTTTTCGATGGACTCATAGGAACTGACTTATTAGACAAATGGGAAGCTGTAATAGATTATAAAAATAAAACCTTAATTACCAAAACTACTTCAAACCCCATATACGTACATGATTCCCGTAATCAAAATTTATACGAAGACACAATCCCAGCACGTCAATCACAGTTATTAAAAATTCCTATTAATATGCACGATGGTGAAGCATATATAAAAGAACAGAAAATTTCAAATTGCATAATTAGTGAATGCCTTACGTCAGTTAAGAATAGCAAAGGCATTGTAGAAGTTAAAAACCCCAGTAGGAACGATGTAATATTTTCAATGGACAAACCGTCACTGCTGAAATCAACAATATCAATTTCACTTGCACTAAACAATCACAACGTGTAAAAGATGTTCTAACGCGACTTCGTACGGAGCATCTTAACGTTGAGAAACGTAAAAACTTAGAACTATTATGTACCCAGTACGCAGACGTATTTTATCTAGAAGGCGAGCCACTTACTTTTACGAATAAAATAAAGCACTCAATTAAAACCACCGATGAAGTCCCCATTCACACGAAAAGCTATAGATACCCATATGTTCATAGACAGGAAGTACAGGAACAAATAGGTAAAATGCTCGATCAGGGAATAATAAGGCCCTCTAATTCGGCTTGGAGCTCACCTATTTGGGTTGTACCAAAAAAGGTTGATGCATCCGGTAAAAGAAAATGGCGAATAGTAGTCGATTTTCGCAAATTAAATGAAAAAACAATAGACGACAAATATCCGATCCCCAACATTAATGATGTAAAATTAGGAATGTCAATATTTCACAACGTTTAAAATCCAAATGGATAAGTCGGAATTTTTAAAACATGAAACAGCTTTTCTAGGTCATATTATAAGCGCGGACGGAGTTAAAGCTAACCCTGAAAAAATAGCTGCAATAGAAAAATACCCCATACCGAAAACACCATAAGAAATAAAACAATTCCTAGGCCTAGTTGGATATTATCGTAAATTTATTCCGCACTTTCCAAAACTAACTAAACCGCTTACACAATGTCTAGAGAAAGGTAGGAAAATTATTTTAAATGACGAATATATATCAAGCTTTGAAAAATGTAAAACAGTTTTAACGAACGACCCAATACTTCAATACCCTGATTTTAATAAAGAATTTAACCTAACGACCGATACATCTAACGTGGCCATAGGCGCTATTTTATCACAAGGCCCTATAGGAACCGATAGACCGATTTGTTATGCTTCTAGGACTCTTAACGACAGTGAACAAAATTACAGTACCATAGAAAAGGAGTTATTAGCCATAGTCTGGGCTACAAAATACTTTAGGCCTTACTTATTTGATAGAAAGTTTAAGATAATCACGGATCATTGCAGTGGATGATGAATTTAAAGGAACCGAACTCACGGCTTACACGATGGCGTTTACGATTAAGCGAATATGTATCGATAGATATCAAACTCGCCCAAGTCCAGTACCGGCCATTTGAGGTTTTATTTATTTTTTCGATTCAGCAGAAAAATACGATTCTTTTCGTTTTAGATCAATCCAGTCTAAACCCTCGACTTCCTAAAGCAATTAAGGGCGAAAATTGATAAATTTTTTCAATATCACCCAAGTCACACACGAATACCAAATCATACAAGCCCAAGTCCATTACAGCCAATCACAAGTCGTCTTTAGTCTGTCATGGCCGCCATTCTTATTTATTCGACGTGCTTGAACTAACCGTGCTCCTTGTATTTATTGTAATTATGGAAAATTTAATAAAAGTTGTTCCTCCAGACTTAGCAAAAAAGAAGCAGAGGAACAGTGTAAGTGATATCATAAAGAAAAATGAACAAAATCGGTAAGTTTGATTCATAATATAAGATTTTTTTTATAACAAGACCGTACCTCCGGACAGCGACGTATGACGTCGAACAGGGCCGGACTGTTTTTATCGTTCCAACTTAAACAGCGTTTTTTAATTTGGAAGATATTACCTATAAATGTATTAGTAACGAGGCAGAAATAAAAAATAATTTAAAAACCGTGCCTGACGTTAGGGTTCCGGGACGGTTTTAGGGATATTTTTTTGCTATCTGTGTACAATTTTGTGTAAATCGGTTTATTGGTTTAGTCGTAAAAGAGTAACAGACAGATAGATAAATAAAGTGATTTTCGTATTTATTATATTTATATTTTTTCTTAGCTTGCTATTGCTATTGCTTTCACGTATACTTACATACTGATATTAAATTTAATACTGGGGTAGCGTATTACTCAAATTTAAACTTTTTAATCGGCATTGTAAAATAAGGAGATATTAGGTACCTACTTTATGCATAGTTCAGTCATCAAAAAATGTAGTGGAATTTTAAACGGGCTACATATTCCGACTTTCTTGTGTTAGATTTTTTTTTCTTACAGGTACTTTGCGAAATCTTTACCTAAAAAGCCCACATGTAAGCATACAAAAAAAAGCAAATACAAATGTGAATATTTAAATTCCAATACAATTTTCTACTTCCATAAGAAGTTTTATAGTAGTCACAAAAAAATTGATCAAGATAATTTTATTCTGAAATATACGCATATAAAGCCAGTACAACGAAAACGATCAAAAACAAATACCAGGACCCCAAAATCGTTTTCCAATCATTTTTTTATTCCTAACCACAAGTCTAAGGAGCTTTTTCCAGTTTGCCTTCAAGCTTTTTG
Organism: Melitaea cinxia; assembly: GCF_905220565.1. Lineage (NCBI taxonomy): Eukaryota > Metazoa > Arthropoda > Insecta > Lepidoptera > Nymphalidae > Melitaea > Melitaea cinxia. The sequence continues at coordinate 1,891,924 of NC_059418.1, read as the reverse complement.
TGGTGTTTTAGATATAAAACAAGGGAGAATAAAAGGTGTCACTAAAAGATTCGCAGAAAATGGGACTAGTGCATCAGAGAGAAGAGGTGGTGACCGAAAAGAGTTTGCATTTCGATCAAAATTGGAATCGGTCCAGAAATTTATTATGAAATTTAAACCTTTGGATTCTCATTACTGTAGGGGCAAGATAAAACGTAGAATTTATTTAGATCCAAGTCTTAATATTACTAAAATGTATAAAATGTATGAGGATCAAGTCACGCCCGGATTCTCGGTAACTAAATCTTATTTCAGAAAGGTGTTCAATACACCTTTTAACATAGGATTTGGAACACCACGACAGGATGTTTGCTCCGATTGCCTCCAGCTTTTAGGAAAAATAAAAGATGTCAAATCGGCATTGAAAAGGAAACATACGAGCACAATACAGAATTCATAAGATGAGAGCATAATGTTTTTTTTTTCAGCTTTTGAAAGATGAAGATCCGGATATACTTATCCTTTAATTTGATTGTCAAAAAAATCTGCCTATGCCCAGGGTACCGGACCAATCCACGTATTATTCAAGGCAGCTATACTTTTATAATTTTACAATTGTTGTGGGAAATTCAAACACAAATTTAACACGTGAAAATGTTTTTTCTTATGTTTGGACTGAGGACAAGGCACCAAAAGGCTCCAATAAAATAGCATCCTGCGTCTATCACTGCTTAAACAGTTTAAATATGAAAGGAAAAAAATTGTCAGGCTTGTGGCCGATGGCTGTGGTGGCCAAAACAAAAACTCCACTTTAATTGAGATGGTTTCAAAATGGCTATATGAGACGCAAAATGATATATCCAAGGTTTAAATAATTTTCCCAGTAACGGGCCATAGCTTTATTCCACCTGACAGAGTTTTTGCCATTACCGAAAAAAAAAAAATTCGGCGTCTAGAAAACGTTTTAAATCCAAATGACTATATTGATTTGATGTCATCTAATGCTACCATCTATCATGTCGTTGATCAAGTGCCTGTATTTGATTGGAAAGAAGCATGTAAGAATGTGCTTAAAAATACACAGCATCTACACTTCCAAATAAGTAAATGCAAGCGCATAATTATTGAAAAGGTGACGCGAAAAATTCTGGTAGGTGGTGAAGTATCATACAGAAATGGCATAAGTCAACTTTTACCCATTACAAAAAGAGGTAAAAAAATATCACAAATATTACCTGATAGAATAAATCATAGTGTCACCATCAAACAAGAAAAACTTGACGATGTTAATAAACTATTAAAAAAACACTTCGGTGAGCAGTGGTCAGAAATTCCAGAGTTACATTATTTTAAAAAGGTTCTAGCTCTACCAGGCCATGATGCTGAAACTTCGGACGGTGAACAGGATGACTGTATTTATGAGGAGATATTTGATTTTGTTTAATTTACTGTCCTTGCTTTGATATCAATACAATAGTAATAGTATGTAAGGCAAAACTGTGATTCTGATCTCATATAATAATAATATAACAAGCAAAAAACGATAAATATATAAATTCATATTTTTAAGAATAAAAATATTTTTATTTTATCAATGCATTTTAATTTCCTGAGTCCGTACCCTAATCATTAAGTCATATTAAACTTGCCTAAGTCCTATTATAATATTTCAAACTATCCCAAGTCCAGTGCCCTATTTTTCAATATTGACCAAGTCCATAAGTGTGATATCATATGCACCTAAGTCCTAATAAAAATCATCGAAAATGTATATTTACATTATGAATTGATTTTTCTTTTTATTTGTTGCCAGGCTAGCACAAAATAATAATCTCACCTTCTTACTAGCTAAAACTTCCAACTAGAAAATAACATCATTACCCAAAAAATGTTCAAACGTGACTTGGGAAAGTTTGATATCTATCGACACATATGACTATACAGTAATATACAAAAAAGGTAAGTGTAACACTAACGCGGACGCTCTCTCTAGAATAGAAATACATGCATAAGAAACAAAATCATTAATAGAAGAAATCGATGAAATAAATTCACTATTAGGCAATCCATCGTATACCTTACATAGGGCATCGAATTCTTCTACGATATTTATTCCTGAAAAATCAAACTCTTCAACAATAACAGCATCTCATCAATTTAACTCTTCTACATTAACGGCACACAGTAGTCACGAAAACGCTATTTTAGAAATACCGATTACTGATGAACCTCTTAATAAATTTTATAGACGGGTAATATTTACTATAGTTGACGGTATAAAAAGAAAACCTGCAGTATCAAAACCTTTCGAAAAACACACTCGAATTAACATCCAGTTAAGCAAAACCAATTTGGAGGAAAGTTTAATTAACGCCGTAAGGGATTACATTGGTTCTGAAATTAAGACAGGTATTTTTGTTAATCCTATTTCAGATATGTATACTGTAATTCCAATCTTACAAATTAAGTTTAAATCATCTTCAATGCATTTAGTCTTAGTAAAAACTGAAATAGAGAACGTTAAAGAATACCCTAGACAGCAGGAAATTATTCGTCATTATCATGAGGGTAAGACAAATCACCGCGGAATCAATGAAACCTATTTATCGTTATCGCGAATTTACTTTTGGCCTAAAACTGAAGGTTTTAATAACTAAATTTATCACAGAATGTACTATATGCGGACAAGCTAAGTACGATCGAAATCCGGTCAGACCTCAAATTAACCTTGTTCCTCCAGCGACGAAACCATTTGAAGTTGTTCACATAGACGTACTGACAATACAGAGTATCAAATATGTGACCTTCATAGACGTTTTTACCAAATACGGACAAACTTATTACTTACGTGACGGAACAGCTGTTAGTGTATTACAAGCCCTTTTACAATGTTGTACCCACCACGGCGTCCCTATGACTATTATTACTGACAACGGAACAGAATTTGCCAACCAATTATTTAACGAATTTACTAGACTTCACAAAATTAACCACCACAAAACCTTAGCTCATTCTCCTAATGGCAACGGAAATATTGAAAAATTTCATTTGACTCTACTTGAACATCTACGACTTTTAAAATTACAACATAAAGACGAACCTATTGTAAATCTTATGCCTTATGCTTTAATAGCCTACAATAGTTCTATACATAGTTTCACAAGATGTAGACCCTTTGATTTATTAAACGGACTTTTTGACCCAAGAGACTGTCTTGACATTGACCTTACTCAACAAACGTTACAACAATACTTACAGACACATAAAGAACAGATGAAAAAAGTATATGACATCGTTAACCAATCATCCCTTAGTAACCGAACGACCCTTATCGAGAATAGAAATAGGACATGCGAACTTGAAATAGAATATGCACCCGATCAGCAGGTCTTTGTAAGGAACCCATTAGCTGACAGACAAAAAACAGCCCCAAGATATACACAAGACACTGTCCTTGCCGATTTACCTATACATATTTACACTAAAAAGAAGTGGCCCTATAGCAAAGTCGCGATTAAAGCGAATCTCTAAAGCAGCGAATTTGTTACGGAATCCTGGTGCTCACAATACTAGGAAATCAAATCAAATCAAATCTTCAGGAAATCAAATTCGAGAGTCTTGATGATGGACATGGAATACTTCCCTACAAACTTGGGCCGATGAAAATAATGACACATTACCACACATTCTTACAATACATAAAACTCGACGACATAGAAGATAAAACACAGTCTACAAAATCATTTAAACAATTATCAAAATCAATTACCAAGCGACATATATTCGGTATATGAAATTCAAATAAATTACTTGCTTAACAAATTAGACGAAATATTATATCAACTTAAATCACGTTATTTTTGGCGTAAACTTGTGGAGGCCTTTGTCCAGCAGTGGACTGTATAGGCTGTAATGATGATGATGAATATAGAGTATGTGTACTGGAGGAGATAAACCAGGTTGTTTTTTTCCATATTTGTATTTCTTCGTTTGACATAGTTATTAAGTTCTCTTATAGTGGTTTTTTTCAAGATAGCAAAGTAATTTTCTGATATATTTATTGCTGTGGATTACGTGTTATTTAACGTTCTTCTTATATAATTATATGTATAAACTATTAAGTTTTCGTCCACTTTGCAGTTTTCTTACGTTTCGTGTTTGTTCGGTTTTATTATACACATATTACTTTTATTGAGAGTATTGTCCGTATTCGTCGTTTGCGGCCAATTTAATGTTATTAATGTTCTTTATATATAATTACATTGAATAAAACTATTAAGTTTCCTTACATTTTGCAAATTTCTTTCATTTCAAGATTTTTTTTATTTTGTGGCCTCTCATCCGGAGGTTAACCGAGAGGCAGTTGCACGATACTGGGCTTCCCATCCGGAGGTGTACCGTGAGGTAGCGAGCGCGTCGATTGTCTTGTCGATTGTCTTGTTGAATGCAAAATTTTCGGAATACTTACTAAGATGTAGTAGGAAGAAAGTTGCATTTAATCCAGTATTCGTTTAGAATTTATTCAGAAGGGTTATTTAGTGCAAGGTAGTTTTCTAAATGTAGACGTTTCTTTGGGTCTTGTCAATGGTGCTATAGGCAATGTTGACAAAGTAGAATGGGATTCGAACGACAAGAATAAAGCAAGAAGAGTTGCAATAATTTTTAATAGCGGTCTTAGACACGAACTAGCACCTGTTAAATCGAAATTTGAAATTATCAATAGAGCATTCGTTCACCGTGAACAGTTTCCAATCTGTGTCGCGTATGCTATCATCAAACATAAAAGTCAAGGGCTAAGTTTGAATAATGCTCTCATTGATATTGGGTCATCCACGTTCTCTTGTGGGCAGGCTTATGTAGCACTCTCTAGAGTAATTTGCAAGGCGTTCACCTTATAAATATTGACTTTAGTAGTATTAAAGCACAACAGTTAACTATAGTCGAATATAATCGCCTAAGAGCCAAGTATCGCCCTGATTTATCGCTTATTATAAACAGTAAATCAACAAAGAAAAAAGGCAAAGATAGAGAGTGGGCTATGAAAAAAGGCACCTCTGATGTGCAAGAAATACACCCCAAAAAAAGAAAGAAAAAATGAACAAAATAACAAAATATTGTCATAAGCAACTTACAAAAAGAAGTGAAATCCCACCAAAAACATTTTCATGTAAAATGTTGCCAAGACGAGATCATATGGCTCGCACTGTCAAAAAGTTATCAGATCTCATGTAGAGCCAAGCTTCTAACTCTACACGCCCTAACTCTACAAGCTCTAACTTCACAAACTCTACGCCTTAGTCAAAATGTGTGGATTAATATAGACTTTTGCCTTTTAAAATATATTCATGAGAGGAAAGCAAAGACTAAGCTAATTTTGTACTATTTAGCTGTTTTCGCCAATAATATTAAGCATTATTTGATTTGCAAATAAACTAATATTATCTTAACTTTCTTACTTGCAGATGTTTCAATGCATAGATTCCCTAATCTTATTAAGTTTCCTGAGATATTTCAATTTTGTGTGTCTCTTGTTGGGGGTAAACTGAAATCAAACTTCCGACTATGAATATTATAAAGATAAGAGAATTTGTGATATTCATTTCACTGATAAGAACAGAGCTGGAAATAATCGGATGTGCAAAGAATCAATTCCTTCATTACACATACCTGGTAAGTTTTTAGTACATTATTATGTAAATGGTTGGCACTTGCTTTAGTAGGTTACTAACTTATAAAATTTTCAAATAGTTATTCTCATTATGAAGCGATTATTCATATTATTATTATCTTTATCTTAACATAAATTCGTTTATAACATCACTACATAGTATAAAACAAAGTCGCTTTCTCTGTCCCTGCACATGTTTGTATGCTTAAATCTTTAAAACTACGGAACGGATTTTGATGCGGTTCTTTTTAATAGATAGATTGATTCAAGAGGAAGGTTTATATGTATAATAACATCCATTAAATAGTGGAGAAATACTGTTATTTTTGAGTTTTCTAATGTTATGTCGTAAATAATTATTTTTTTTTTTCGCTTAAATTGCAAACGCAGGCTGAACCCTACGAGATTTATCAAAATAATGTACTAAGTATTGTACACATTGAAAAGGTCTACAGAAAACTCCGCGATGGTATATACCTATCTCTTATGGATATCCCACAATAACATTTTTTTTGTCATTTACCTTTTAAGACAAATAATGGCTAATTTTCGAAGCGATTTTAACCAATACAGCATTAATCCTTATCCAATTAAATACCTTAAATACATTGTTGATTGAATATAGATTTATATGGCCCTTTACAGCATATGATTTAAATGAATATTTTCGAAGATATCACAGATTTAAAAATTGCGGGACGTAGCGTTTGCGGCGGTACCGGCCGGAGGGCGGTGGCGGCAACGTGCCTATAAATAGCGCGTCGGAGGCCGCGATTCCCCCTATAGCATTTTGAATTTAGCAGCGATCGGACGCGTTTATTATCGGAGCTCTCTAGCGAGGAAAATAACAATACTTAATAAAACAGTGCTTTTCAGCGCGACAACGTATCAGTAATTATAAGTAAGTTACGATAAGTAATTGTATGATAGTTGTTTTAAAATATAAATTACATTTTATTGTAAGGTTAATTTTTAAATCGCACTTATAGTAATAATTAGTATAAGTACGTAGATAAGATTAACCATAATTTTTGTATTGGAATTTTCTATTAAGATCTTGGTTAAAATTTAGAGTTAGATCAATTTAATTTATTTAATATTATTTTCAAAAATCGTAATTTAAGTTGAGGTATGTAAGTTCAGAAAAAGAACTTAATAGAATAGGTATCTTTTGTTGTTGATGATTGTTGATTATCTTTTGTTTTTAGTCCAACGAATAGCAAAGTATTTTTAATTAAATTAAAATCGTAGTTTAAGTTGAGGTATTTCAGTTAAAAAAAACTGAATAGAATAGGTATCTTTTGTTTTTTATGATCGTTGATTATCTTTTGTTTCTAAATGGTAAGTATTTAGATATTTTTTACTGCGGCACATACTAATAATATGGCATTTTGTGCATAGGTAATCATACATATAGAACTGAGTAAATTTTGTACAGAAATTATAATGTCTGGAAGACGTCGTCGTTCGAACATAGGTCGTAGTACAGTGAATGCCAGAAGACTACGTTCAGCAAGAGATGAAGAATCGTCAACGGAACGTGAGGCTCGCCTCAGTCAGGCTCGGGATAGAAATAGAGTTGAGAGAGAGAGAGAATCTTCAGTAGAGCGTGAGGTTCGTCTCAGTCAGGCTCGGGATAGATATAGAGCTGAGATAGAGAGAGAATCTTCAGTAGAGCGTGAAGTTCACCGCAGTCAGGCATGTAACCCAAATTGGTCAGAAATCAAAGAAAATATTAACTCCAATTTAACGCCACAAGACAGATACGATATAGTTAACAGAGTCTTCCATTTAAAAGTACAGGAACTCCTGCACCTCATTAACAAGTCTCATATATTCGGTCCGCCGCGCTGTCATATGTACACAATAGAATGGCAGAAACGTGGCTTGCCACATGTGTACCTGCTGGTGTGGTTAGTGAACAAAATTAGACCAAACCAAATTGACAGGGTTACTTCAGCTGAATTACCGGATAAAGATGTGTTGTATATCCTTAATTTATTATCTGTTATATTATGTCTATGTTAAGTACTCTATGATTATATCTATTGTCTATGTCTTCTTTTGGTCTTGTTCGTTCGTAATAATGTAATGTCGAGTCATGTCTTTGAGTCTAAAGTCTAAATAATAAATTCGTACGTATCACTTTTACGTTTTCCGTTTTCCCGACACAAATGAACCACTGGACTCCAGACACTCGACAGTTTAAACCCATCCTCACGAGCCGTTTCGCGAATGGATACAGTGAGTGTCGTGTGTCGAGAACAGGTTCGAGTGAGTAGTGAGTTTGCAGACAGTGGTACCGGTATAGAGCGTAATAGAAGACTGAGACGGAGGGTAGACCGATATGTCTGCCCATAACATCTACCCGCAATAATCGAACAGTTCTTCCGTGACCATGGCGCATGCAACTGCGCCGAAATATCGGAGCCTCAAAGATAAAAAGGTACATGGTATAGATCCCGAAAAAACGAATTCAAATAATGTTAAGAACCATGGAAATTTAAAACAATATATTTTAATGATGTTTTTCATGGATTAGGATGTCTACCACCTGTCTGTCACCTCAAGTTGCAACAAAATGCAATTCCATGCGTTGATCATCCCAGAAAAGTTCCATTTGGTTTAAAAAATAAATTAAAAGAAGAATTGGATCGCATGTCAAAATTAAAAGTTATAGAAAAAGTCACATATCCAACCGAATGGGTAAATTCTGTAGTCGTCACTGTCAAGAAATCAGGTCAGTTAAGAATTTGTCTAGATCCGAGAAATCTTAATAGATATATAGTCAGAGAACGCTATCCTCTTAAAAGCATAGATGAAATTAGGTCAATATTAAATGGTGCTTCATATTTTTCTCATCTTGATGCTTATTCAGGGTTTTGGATGTTAAAACTTGATGATGCTAGTTCAGATCTTTGCACATTTCAAACTCCTTTTGGTCGTTATCGATACTTAAGATTACCTTATGGTATTAATGCTTCCTCAGAAATTTTTCAAAGAGTTATGTCAGATATTTTATCTGATATAGAAGGTGTTTTGATTTTTGTAGATGATATTTTAGTATTTGGTGAAACAGAACAAATTCATAATCAAAGATTATTAAAAGTCATGCAAAGGGCTAGAGAGGTTAATTTAAAGTTCAATAAAAATAAATGCAAATTTTCAGTCAATGAAATATGTTTTCAGTCAATGAAGTGTGTTTTTAGGTTATATATTTAGTAAAGAAGGTGCAAAAGTTGATCAAAATAAAGTTAAAGCTATTCTTGATATGCCAGATCCAACTAACGTCAAAGAATTACAGAGAATATTAGGAATGATTAATTACTTAGGACCTTTTATTGAAAATTTGTCAGATAAAACAAAAATTCTCAGAAATCTGTTAAAAAAGAATACTATATGGTTATGGGATGAAAATTGTAGTCAATGTCTTCAGTCATTAAAGGAGGAAATAACGAAATCTCCTATCTTAGTACATTACAATCCGAATATACCACTTATTTTGTCAGTAGATCCATCAAAGTCAGCATTAGGCGCAGTTCTCATGCAAAATAAACAACCTATTGCTTATAGTTCTAAAACTTTAACAGCTACACAAGAAAGATATGCTCAAATTGAAAAAGAGTTATTGGCTATTCAATTTGGTTGTGAAAAATTTCATCAATATGTATATGGTAATAAGGTAACCGTACATACTGATCATAAACCGCTAGTCTATTTGTTTAAAAAACCATTGAATGATGTACCAGCAAGATTACAAAGAATGATGCTTTCATTGCAAGCTTATGATTTAAATGTTATTTATGTACCTGGTAAAGAGATGTATATTTCAGACACACTTTCTAGAGCAGCTTTAAAAGAAAATTTTATTCCTAAATATGAGTCAGATTTATCTTTTCATGTTAATTCTTTATATTCTAATTTAGCTATTAGTCAGGAATATAAAAATAAAATTTTAATAGCTACTAATTCAGATAAAGACTTGCAAAAATTAAAAAAATATTGTCTAGAGGGATGGCCTGTCAGTAAAAATAAAATGGATCTTTTATTAAAGTATTATTGGAATATTCAAGGTGAAATACACATTATTAATGATTTATTGTTTAAAGGTGATAAGTTAATTATTCCAAAGTCAATGCAAAGTGAAATGTTAAGAAAAGTCCATGAAGGTCATCAGGGTATTAACAAATCTTTAAATTTGGCTAGAAGTATTATTTTTTGGCCAAATATGAGCGCAGATATAAAAAAATTAGTTGATCAATGTCTTATTTGTGCTAAATTCAAACCAAACAATCACAAGAAACTCTTCAAAGCTATGATATTACAAAATTCCCATGGCAGCAAGTCGGTATTGATTTAATGTATTTTAATAACAAAAATTACTTAGTAGTTACTGATTATTATTCCAAATTTATAGAGTTAGCAATTTTAAACAGTCAATACACAGCATCTAATATAATAATACAATTAAAGTCTATCTTTGCTCGTCACGGTATACCCATGAAATTAGTGTCTGACGGTGGACCTCCGTTTAATTCTGCTGAATTTAAATCTTTTCTATATTCTTGGGATATTGAACATATTATGACTAGTCCATATCACCCGAAGTCTAATGGTCAAGCTGAAAGTTCTGTTAAAATTATGAAAAATTTATTAAAAAAATGTTTAGAGTCAAATACAGATCCTTACATGGCATTGTTACAATATAGGAACACACCTAAAGCTAATTTTCCATCGCCAGCTCAATTATTAATGTCTAGAAATTTAAGAATGCATATACCAATTACTAATAAGAAACTTAAACCAAAAATTGTTACTTTCAATGAATATAAAAATAATTTTGAGAAAAATCGTGCTCGGAGTAAAATTTACTATGATAGAAATAAGAAACAATTACCATTATTACAGCCAGGAGATTATATAACTTTTAAAAAAATGCCTAACTCAGATTGGCTTCCTGGAAAAGTCATTAAAAGATTAGATTGTCAACGTTCATATATAATAGAAGACGCTGAAGGTAAAAGATATAGAAGGAATTTTTAATTAAATTTAATTGTAATGATAGTTGTCATAAGTTTGATGAGATGCAATCCAACAATTCTAAGGAAAGGGATAGTCAGCAGAGGAACAGGCAGATGGATACTAATAATAAAGAATTAGATAAGAATATTAATTTCCAGGAGAACTGTAGTAAAAGTAGATCAGGTAGAGTAATTAAGAAACCAGTTAAGTTGAATTTGTAAATTTGTAATGGTGTTAATATGTTATGTAGTAACTATTGTTTTCAGTATAAGTTAAAAGTTTAAATGTAAACTTTATTTTATAAAAAGGGAGATGTTGTATATCCTTAATTTATTATCTGATATATTATGTCTATGTTAAGTACTCTATTTATTTATTTATTTATTTATTTAATTACGTACAGAACAGGTTACAGCCATTAAAAGATACAGAAATAGTTCAAACATAACATTATATCTAGGTTGAAACCCTTAATGTGTACGACATACAGTAACATAATACACTAAGCAGAACAGAAGTGGATGGAATGCAATATACATATATAAATTTAAACTTAAAAACTAAGATTGCTTAACAAGTTATATTTATTAAAATTTTGGTTTTGAAAGAAGCGAGAGAACAGTGATAGATGTCTATATCGATACACGTACTGACAAGCTGGTTGTACTGGCGACACATACGAGATAAAGGATTATAATAAGAGGTGTTATTACGATAAATGTCAAGAGAGAACACCTTAGGCCTTCTAATACGATAGTTTATGTTAAAGTTAAGTTGAGACAGCAAGTATGGTGAGTCAATGAAGTAATTAATTATTTTGTAAAGTGTCATAAGATCTAAATATTTACGACGATAGGCTAGAGATATCATTTGAAACTTTTTCATTCTTTCTTCGTAAGTGTGGAGCTCGCGGTGCAGGTCGAGACGAAAGCAGACCGATTTAAGAAAACGCTTTTGTATTCCTTCTATGCGGTTAACATGAACGGAGTAATTTGGCGACCAGATCACAGTGTTGTACTCTAATATGCTTCTTACGAGAGCATGATACAAAGCTAAATAAGATGAAGCCTTTTTAAAAGGTTTAGACACTCTTAGAATGAATCCAAGTAAACTTGAAGCTTTTTGGTTGATAAAGTCATAATGCGTACGAAAACTTAATTCCTTGTCAAAAATAACACCTAAGTCTTTGATTTCAGTTTTACGGGATAAATTGTAATTTTTTATGGAATAATTAAAATTAATAGGGAATTTCTTTTTTGTAAAAGAAATAACAAAGCATTTGTTAACATTAAGGTCCATCTCATTCACTTGGCACCATCTTGCTATGGTATCTAAATCGCCTTGGAGCTTCATAGCATCGTTGATGCAAGTAATGGTCTGATAAATTTTTAAATCATCGGCATACAAAAGACAAGGACTTTTTAAGTACAACGTAAGATCATTCACAAAAATATTAAAAAACAATGGGCCTAAATGTGACCCTTGAGGAACGCCGGATGGTACCGTAAAGACAGATGAAAGTTCACCTTTTAGAGCAACCAACTGAGTTCTTCTGCTTAAATACGATTCCACCCATCTTAAAAGATTACCATGAACACCATATCGTGCCAACTTATGTGTTAAAGTGGAATGATTGACTCGATCAAAAGCTTTAGAAAAGTCGGTGTAGATTGAGTCAACTTGCCCGCACTTAGCAAATACTTTACACAAGTAACTCTTATACTCCAACAGATTACTCGTAGTCGACCTACCCTTCACGAAACCATGCTGATTAGGAGATAAAGAAGATTTAAAATGATTATACAGCACATCATAAACAATTGATTCAAACAATTTGGCACAGCAAGACAAAATACTTATAGGACGATAATTTTCGCAACATGATTTGTCACCTGATTTAAAAACAGGGACAATATGAGCTGTTTTCCACAGTGTAGGAAACGTACCAGACTTTAAGGATTTATTGAAAAGAACACATAAAGGAACACAAATTGTTTTAATACAACGCTTGTATACAACAGGAGGGATACCGTCCGGTCCCGATCCCTTGTGTTCATCAATATTTTTAATTTTAAGCTTGATTTGATGTTCATTTACGGCCAAAGAATTAATGGAATCATTAGGTTGTGGATAGTTTAGAAAGTCTGAATGTTGAGCGCAATTGGCCGAGTTATTAGAGTAAACAGAACTAAAGTATTTCGCAAATAATTCGCATATTTCTTTTCTGCTAGATGCTTCATAACCTACATAATTCATGGTGCTGGGGATATTGCTATTGCTACATTTTTTATCTTGAACATAGCTCCAAAAAGACTTTATATTGCAACACAGGGACTCCTCAATCATCTGCAAATATTTTTTATAACAAGACACCATCAACTTCTTACCCCTCGCACGCAACATGGCAAAGGTATCATAATCTCGAGGGTTCTTAAACTTTTTATATAATTTGTGAAATTTGCGTTTTTCTTTTAAACACCGCTTTAAGCCACGACTAAACCAAACCGGGAAAGCCGAAGAATGAACATCAGTCATCGGAGTACTTTTTCCTATCAATCTTATCAGTTCCTTATAAAATTGTTGGACGTCGACATCAATATCTGAAGAACTAAGTATTTGCTGCCAGTCAGTCTGCTCGATATCTCTGTTTAACTCATCAAAGTTACATTTATTATAATTATAACGCTTGCACCGCTTACGGTCAAGATTTTTGGAAGCCGAAGGCATAGTGATAACTGCAACAAGAGCAGGATGATGGGAGTCTGGTGAACACAATGGTTCAGCCTCACACGTGGAACATTCAATTGAGGATAAAATGAGATCGAGGTACCGATTGATGCGATTAGGAATACCATTGAACTGCACCAAGCCACACACACTCACAAACTCAATCAAATAGTTAGCTTTATTATCTTGAGGAGATACCGCAGAATAGCCCAAGGTGTCTCCATTCTTCATCCATGTAATATGTGGTGTGTTAAAATCGCCAATTAAAACAAACTCGTCAGTTGATTTTGCATCCATTATAATTTTAGTACACGAGTTATAAAATAGCTCAAGTAGATCTAAAGAGATATCCGGTGGTAAGTAACAAATACAAATATGAATTGATTTATGAGAGTCATCGCTCGGCAATACAGTTATCCATAAATCTTCAACCATACTATCCCAAGAATAGCGCCTAATAACATTATGCTCTCTCTTAATACCCAAGAGCACACCACCCCCATCGCCCTTTCCTATACATGTTGTACAACGATCTCTGCGAAAAATATTGTAGCGTGTATCGAGTATTTCATTATCATATACGGAATTATTGAGATTGGTCTCAGTTAAGCAAATTACATCATAATCATTGTTCAAAACATTAGAATATATTTCATTAATTTTAGTTCTAATCCTATTAACATTCTGATAAAAAATTTCCATGATAAAAATGCAAACTAGTACAACTGAAATGAAATATCCTGATAGAAAAAGAAAAATAAGAGGTTGAATTTTTAAGGCTTTTGAAGCTTATTTAAAATTTCATGATTCTTTATCCAGATGGCGGGACTATCATCGTCACGTCTAGCGAAAATCTTTCCAAAACGTACCCATACATACTTATAGTTATGAGATTTAGTTAATTTACGAGATTCAGAGTATAACATTTTTAAAGTTGGTGAAAGATGTTCGCTCACAAAAATTTTCTGATGTTCTCCATTGATGTCCAAATGTGTTGATCCTAGTCTATCATTACGATGAGCCTTGTTAAAGCGATAAAATGCAGACAAAATTTCATCTCGTTGAGAAGTAGTAGATAGACCCACGAGTATGTTACGAGGCCGCCCGGAAGTATGATTCATCTTGGCTACACGATGGCAAAATCGTATGGAAGAATCATCCACTGTAAAGTTAATAACACTACATAATTTCTTGAACAACATTAACACATTTTCATTTTTGCTCTCCGGTACAGCTTGTATTTCAACGTTGCAGGCTCTTGAGTTCCTCTCCATGATAGCCAGCTCATCCTCAATTCTACTTAAAGATGCTTGCAATCGAATGTTTTAAGACTCCATATTCTTAATGATCTTATTTTTTTCTTCTATTTGGAGTTTAAGGTATTTTTGTTCCTCACATATGAAATCTGTAGTATTCGTGAAATCGTTTTTTATTTCTTGTATTACTGGATTCATTTCACTATGAACGATATCTACAATGTCTTGCTTTAAAGTAGCTCTAAACACTTGAGAAAATTCTAAAAAACTGGACTTAAGCTTAGAATCCAAAAGACGACTGATACTGTCGAGTGTGAGTGGCTCTGATGTCGTGCTGTTGCTGTCAATTGTGGCATCTAGGTTCAAATTGTCACACGACATATTCATTGGTTCTGTAGGAACTTGTGTAGACCTCACCGGAGTATTACAATTCGAGCCAGTACGGCGTGTCACATTGTTACAAGAAGGACAAATCCAGGAAGAGAGGTATTCTTTAGAGAGCTTAGCAAACTGTGCATTGTTTATATTCAGGCACATGTGATGATATTTTAACTTGCACAAGCTACATTGCAAAAATGTTTTTGGCTCAACATGTTTCCTGCAAGCGTCACAACAGCGATCCATATCGTCCCCCAAAATTTCACTATACCATATAATATTAACAAAAACAATATTGTTGTTTATTTAAATATTGTTCATTTAAGCATTTATTTACCCTTTATTCATCCCTTTGCAAATAAATTAAAATGAAATATAAATAAAAAGTAATACAAATTTAAACAACTACAACTACCAAACAAATTAATTAATACATTTCAAATACATATCAATAGTAACACTAATTACTTATATAATTATATAAAAAAAAATTGTGTCTGTAAAAAAAAAAAATATATTGCACAAAAAAAAATATTGAAGGAAAAAAAAATATGTTAAATTAATAAAAAGTAAAATTAATAATATAAATATGAAATATTAAAAAACAACAAAAAAAAAGATTAAAATAAATAAATAAATATAGATATATAAAGAATGAAATAAAAAATAAATAAATAAACAAGCAACAAAAAGCTACAACAAAAATAAAATAAAAGAGCGACACAGGCAGGGCGTGAGGATCGAACTTGGTTATTCTTGTCTTAAATCCAATTCTATGTTATAACTTAAAAAGCTATAGTGACATGCATAGAACTTGTGAATATTGCGTATATTTCAAAACGCACTCTTCCAGTCATTCAATTATCGTAACAAAGATGCGGTCACTTCGAAATATTATTCGGAATGTCACGATATAATTTTAAAGTACTCACAGCTTGAATAACGAACACGCCGATTAATAATAACAGTTGAATATATAAACTATCAGTACGCTTTGTAATTGTAAATTCAAATTATGATATTAAACGATTTCTAAGCACAGAAAATCACTTTTAACCACTGTTTTGATCTATACATTAGGAGACACACCAAAACACGTCCGTTCGCTTTAATGACAGATGACAGCAATCAGCAGACTCTATGATTATATCTATTGTCTATGTCTTCTTTTGGTCTTGTTCGTTCGTAATAATGTAATTTCGAGTCATGTCTTTGAGTCTAAAGTCTAAATAATAAAGTCGTACGTATCCAGTCAATCAGTCTTATTTATTACACCTAGCATCATAATATAAGATGAAGATCCTAACCTGTACGAAATCGTAAAGAAACATATGGTACACGACCCTTGCGGGACTTTAAACCCGAATTCTCCATGTATGCGAGATTCTCGATGCAGCAAAAAATTTCCGAAGTCGTTCCAAACTCAAACGATTACTAGCGATGACGGATATCCCAATGACAAGAAAGCTGTGAACGTTGTATATAAAGACATTCAGTAATATATTGATTGTTGTAAAAATAAAATAAATGGGTTAAAAATCAAAAAGTAATAATTGTGTTTGCTCGCAAACGAAAAAAAAAGCCGACTTCAATTACATCGACAAGTAATACAACGTAGATCGACGAAAAAATAGTCAAGCAACAACAACATTATCAAAACACGCAACAACAACACGTTATCAAACAACGCATTATCAAAGATTACTCAAAAAGTAGTTATCAGATCGCGATGAAATTTAAATGTGACCACAAGATAAACTTCGGCTTTCGATTAAATTAAAAATCATTAAAATCGGTAAACCTAATAAAAAGTTATTGCGGATTTTCAAGAAGTTCCCTCGATTTCGCTGGGATCCCATCATCAGATCCTGGTTTCCCTATCATGGTACTAAACTAGAAATATCTTCTTTCCAACAAAAAAAGAATTATCAAAATCGGTACACCGAGTAAAAAGTTATTGCGGATTTTCAAGAGTTTCCCTCCATTTCTCTGAGATCCCATCATCAGATCCTGGTTTCCTTATCATAGTACTAAACTAGGGATATCTCCTTTCTAATAAAAAAAGAATTATCAAAATCCGTACATCCAGTAGAAAGTTATGCGGTATAATACAACGTAGGTCGACGAAAAAAGCGTCAAGTAAAAACGCATTATTAGATATAGCTCGAAAAGTAGTTGTTAGATCTCAAATAAATTTAAATGGGACCAATTGGCACACACCACCTTTCGATTAAAAGAAAATTTGTCGAAATCGCTCCACCGAGTCAAAAGTTCTGATGTAACATACATTAAAAAAAAAAAAAAAAAACAGTCGAATTGAGAACCTCCTCCTTTTTTGGAAGTCGGTTAAAAAACGTAGTGTATTTTCCAAAGATATATTGTATTTCTGTAGTGTATTTAGCATCAGCATTGCACCCGTGCGAAGCCGAAGAGGGTCGCTAGTATTACTATAATTTAATGTCAAAAAAAAATCTGCGCAAAGCATTCTAATTAAACAAAATCTAGTCCGGTCTTACCCCAACGCACCTTACATATAAGTATACAATCCACTGCATCTCCAAATTTTTTAACCTTCATTAGTTACAAATAAATAGTCAAAGAGTCCACACGTCGTTTTACTGTGCTTAAACCTAACAAGCAATAAACAACCCTTATCGCTGACAACATTTGGTCCTATTTCGATTCGGATTTTCTGTCGCATACCTGCAGCAGACTAGCGTCTCGAGCACAAAAAATAGCAATAACAAATTAAAAGGCGTTCGTTGTTTGTTTTTATATTAGTGGCTGAAACTTCACTTCGTTTAAAATATTAAACGGCTACAAAAACAAGAACGTTACCTAAGTGCTTGTAATATTCAGTGTGTGACCGGATTACGGTAAAAAACTAACTATAAGAGCTAGTGCGTAACTCAACCGACCCATGTGAACCCTGTGTGAAGTTATATTACGAATATTACGATGGAAGACCTTTTGGTTTACCACAATGAATTATTAAACAACTTAAAGAATGCAGAGAAGAACTACAAAAAAGACACCGAAGGATAGGTTAAAGAGACCTTATTTGGAAACGAGGATAGAAATGCTTGAAGAGCTCTGGACTCACTTCAAAGACGGACACAAAAACATTATATTATCCGAACGAAGAAAAAATCCGTACTTTATAGAAAAGTCATACGAAGTGTTTCAAGAACTGTACGTGCAATATAAGTCAGCTATGAAAGAAGCTTTTCAACCGTTCCTGGATGCTGCAGGATAAGCTCCAATACCTTCTGTAGGTCAAGGGTCATCCTCCTCTTCCTCGCACAGCAACGACATTAAATTACCACAAATCAAATTACCAACATTCAGCGGCAACTATGAGAAGTGGCAAACATTTTATGACTTATTCGATTGTCTCATTTATAAAAACACAAAACTATCTCCATTACAGAAACTACATTATTTGAAAAGCAATTAAACAGAAGAACCAGAAGTGATTTTACGCAATTATTCAAACTACGCCGATGCTTGGAACGAGTTAATACAACGTTATAACAACAAGCGTTATAATTGTAATGCAATTTTGAAAGTTCTTTTTACGCAAAAATGCATACACTCGGAGTCAGCGAGTTTTATGAGACATTTGGTAGACACAACTTTGACATGCTTAAAGGCGTTAAAGAACTTAGACGCTGAGACCGATAAGTGGGACTTAAGACTGTATCGAGCAAAAATGGCTCGAAAGGCTGTCCTGGTTAAGTAGATGGCAAGTAAAATATTCTTATAATAGGCATCAAATATACCTTGTTGGCATGAAAATGAAAACCTTTACAATTACTCCGAACCCAATTTTTAAAATAATGTGTAGGTATAGTGATATACACATCTAAAGTAGGACAAAAATCGAAAAAAGCATGTCCGCGTTTAGTTAATATTCAACGTCTAACAGTCAAAAAATATTTTAAGTTCGATTCAATCAGTTTAGCAAAGTTTACACTACAGTTTGACCGCATTACATTTTGGATGTTTTCTTACTTTTATTTATTGCGATTTTTTTAAAAAGTGGCTGTTTTTTCCCATACATTATTACTATGGGCGCGCGCAATCGCAACTAATTCACGACGTGGCGCTGCTATCGGTATGTCAACTACTAAACGGCTTGACCGTTAGAGTTGAAATTTTGCATGTGTATTTCTATGGTTTCACAGACACGAATGTATTATGCCTATATAATAATCATCATCAATTCGTATATGGCTGTAAATCTAAGTTCACGCGTTCGAAGCTGTGGGCAACAGCTAGTATTATAATATATAGCTTTGCCATCTCTACTTTTAGATAGGTACTATATCTTCTCTATTATACCTACTTATCCTTTATTTCTTTACAGTGTCACTGAAAACAACCTGCAGTCGATTAGTGAAACTGCAAAAGACGATGTAAGTTATATATAAGTTCGTCCATGGTATTATATTAAATTATTGTTCTGGTTACCTATACAGTATACACTCTTCATGTGAGATGTAAAAGAAAATAACATTATGTTTTTATTTGCAGGTGGTATTTAAGAATACAGAATGCGATCACGAGTCTGTAATTGGTGATAAAGAATTTGCAATCGATGGAAATAGGATCGTGGATTTTGGTTATGTTTTTACTCAACTTCTTGATATTTCAAATCACAACTCTGCCTTTGGCTGTAACTTGAGCTGTTTGAAAATGACAAAAGAAATAAAGAAAGGTTTTCTTTCGAAATTTTGTTTTAGTTGCCGAATGTGCAACGAAAAATTTGAACTGAACAACTGCAAAGATCCAGATAGCTCCACAGAATTAAATATAAATGATTTTGCGGTGAGTGCTTTTATCTCCATAGGCGCAGGATATTCAGGCTTAGAACAAGTATCAGCTTCTCTTAATATACCATGCATGTCCGATAAATTGTACGCAAAGTGCCATAAAAAAGTTTGCGATCTTTGGGAACTTGCCAAAGAAAAAAGCATGGAAGAAGCGGCTAAAGAAGAATACAGACTAGCTGTACTGAATAATGAAGTGGACGCAAAAGGAATTCCAATGATAACGGTGGTCGCCGATACATGCTGGTCTAAGAGGTCTTATAGAAAGAATTATAATGCATTATCAGGAGCAGCAGTAATAATAGGGTACAGGACAAAAAAAGTACTGTACATGGCAGTTAAAAATAAGTACTGCATGGTTTGTGCTAGAGCTGAAAATAAAAACAAACCGATTCCTGAACACATTTGCTTCAAAAATTACACAGGATCTTCTAGTGGCATGGAGTCAACAGCTCTCGTTGAAGGTTTTAAGACTTCAGTAGAAACTCATGGTCTTATATATTCGAAATTTATAGCTGACGGAGATGCTAGTACATATAGTAAAATAGAGAAGGCCAAACCTTACGGAAACTTATTAGTTGAAAAAATAGAATGTACAAATCATTTACTACGGAATTACTGCACAAATTGGATGATCTCACGAGAAATACCAGATATCCACTCAAGTATCGAAAAGCGGTTTAAAATAATATATTGCGATTTAGGTGCTCCGTCACGGGTGCTATAAAACATATCAGTAGTCAAGAAAACAAAAGCTTTCAGCAAAAAGTTGTAGAACTGAAGGAAGATTTGCTAAATGCGCCACACCACGTTTTTGGTAATCACAGTTCATGCAAGTCATATTATTGTAAAAAACTGTCATCGAACGATTCATCAACTGAAGATAATTTAGTTCCAGCGATGAAAAGTACTAAAGGAGGCTATATTTTCATTGATATAATGAAGTTCACATGCAGACTAGTGAATAATGCAACAAGTCTCATGCATAACGTGAATAGCAATATTGCTGAAATTTTCAACAGCGTTATAGCCAAGTTTATCGGCTTATTCAGCCAAAGGAATGAGTGTTGACGATGGTATAAAGATGAACAATAATTTTTACACACAAAATTAATTTCTGGAAAGTAGAAAAAAAACTGTACTGTAAAATTAGACAAGAAACATAACTGGTACTACCAGGCTCAAGGACAAATACATGTCACACGTCGAAAAACTTGTATATTTGCTGTCTGGACGGACGTTGATATGAAAATTGAAATTAAAAATTTCAGGAAGATAAAGCGTTTAGGAATGAAATGGAAAAAAATTAACAAGGTCTTATTTTGATTGTTTGCTTCCAGAAATCATTGACTCTAGGTTAGATAGACAAATGGAAATTAAAGAACCAGACTATATTCTTAATGCAGTAAAGGAAAGGGAAATAATAAAAAAACGAAAAGCAACTAAAGAACAAGTACAAATAACTAAAAGAAATAAGAAGTAAAGAATCACAAATAACATACCGAAAAATATAATATATAAAAATGATATTGATAGTAAATAAATACTTGATTTTAAATCTTGTTTCATTATTTAATATTTCTACATATATAACCTTCGTTTGAAGAAATTATCAAGTACTAATTTCTGTTTTAATAACAAAAAAATATTTATTATTAAACTGATAAAAAGTTATTTTATTTTAATCTCTATAAATAATATTATTCACTATTGTATAAAGAATTTAAAAAAAATAGAAGAATTTTTATTTTATTTATTTTTTTAATATATTTTTCATGGGTCAAAAGTACCCAAATTTGAGATTTTTCGAACATTTAAAAATCCATAACTCTAAAAATATTAACTTTATCGTAAATAGTCAGGACCTTTTTTATTTGTATTTCAATAAAGAATATTTAAAAAAAATCCGATTGAATCCGTTCAGTAGTTTTGTCGTGATTGAGTAACTAACATCCAAACCACTCCACAACACTCCAAACACAATTCCACATTTATAATATTAGTAAGATAAGATTTTTTATTTGAATATATTACGGGCTGTGCAAGATTGTGACAATATTTAATACACACAGTTTTCACTTCAAAAATAAACTATAATTGTGTACCTATATCTACTTACAGGAAAGCAAAATTTACTTGTAGTTTTCGTATGAAAGAGGTCCTAACAAACATCCATCATTACAACATTTACGTTTTGTAATACACATACAAGCAAAATACTAAAATTCTAAATTTACTAATAAATGTGATTGCGAAAGTGATTTTACATGAGTTACTTCGTTTTACCGCGCTACCGACTGATGGCCGGCTAAAAGGCATGGATGTGTGAGTGCGTTACGCACACAAGCTGTAAAATACCTAATTTGCACTAGCGTCTTGCGCTCGACGCCCTCTTAATCATTAACTATTTAACCGTGTCCAAGCTCGATCCGGAATCACTAGGACAGTGGGAACAACAGTTGAGTACTAACAAAACGATCTACCTACTTGGCAAGACTTGAGGAATTTTTTCGAGTCCAGGTTAAGATCTTTAGAGATGGTCGAGATTAGCAAGTCACAAACATCAGAACTGAAACCAGCAGCTAAGCCTAAAACTTTTCACGTGAATGTCCCCAAGGAGGGAAAAGAGCGTGAAATTAAATGTATACTGTGTGGAAGCCAGCATCACATTTATCAATGCAAATCATTCGACGATATGTCAACGAAAGAAAGACAAGAGACTGTGAAGAAAAATAAACTCTGCTTCAACTGCCTCGCACTCGGTGAACAAGTGTCGACAGTCGACGTGCTGCAAACGATGTGGTCATCGACATCACTCTCTTCTTCACTTCGAGAGAGAACAAACCATGGAGAAGCGTAACGAAGGAACAAACACGGCTACAGGTACAGTTCGTGATACGACGGCAGGTACAGTTCGTGATACGACGGCAGGTACAGTTCGTGATACGACGGCAGGTACAGTTCGTGATACGACGGCAGGTAAGTCCGATCCTACATTTAATGATTCGCATATTGTGTCTAATTTTTTAAGTGAGCGTATACAAACCAATGCTGTGTTATTAGCTACTGCTAAACTGTTAGTCAATAGTAAAAATGGTTGTAAACATATTATCAGAGCCTTGCTAGATCAAGGGTCACAAGCGTCATTTATATCTGAGGCAACTGTTCAATTATTAAGTCTTACACGTAAATCAGTGACTGGTTGGGTGTCCGGTGTAGGGTGTAACGTTATACGTACATTATTTGTGCTGCTAAATTAAAATATGCTTAAATTTAGTATTTAAAATACGTAAAATGAATTTAAAAAAAACATTAATTTATTATAATTAAATCTTGCATGAAAATCTACAGTAATTTATAAAACACAATTTTATCATAATTTTTTTTTTCTACAAGAAAATAATATAAATTCATCAACCGGCATTTATATATTCGCGCGGGCAACATTTTATCTTTTCAAAAATTCAAATGAATCTTTTGTCTCGGATTATAAAAACGGCAGTACCGATCGCCGCCGCGTCATTCATTTTTTGAATTTTGTCTCGAGAAAGTAGTTAACGCACATCACATTTTTTATTACGGTCTCTAATACGGTGTCGAATAATTGTATATTTAAGAATCGTAACCGTAATCTCTAAAATTAGTGTGATCCTTGCTTAGCGTTGTCTCGATTAAACAAATATAATTATAGTGTCAGTGTTTATCGCCCCCAAACTGGGTAAGTGGTATTTTTATTTAGTTTTAATGCAAGTAATCATGCCTAATGTAAAATCTAATATTTGTATTTAGTAGCATAAATCTCATTTAAATTATTTTTTATAGATTTCATCATCTTTCAAATTCTACCCTCATATTAAATATTTTTTTAAAAATTGTAAATTTCATTATCAGTTAACCTTCTGTTTAAAAATATTACTCTCCGCTTCTGGCTTTATGATTCCACGGCACTACTGCTACAATTTAGGTGCTTTCTTTTATATCGCAGTGCCGTGGATGTTTGCAAATAGTGCTGAAACGCTTAATGTTACATTTTGATGGCGCATTCCAGGGTTTAACGTTTGGATCACCAATTTGGACATTTACATCCAACCCTTTCACCCCAACGACGAGAGTGCTCTCCACCGGGTTTTGAATTACCCGTTCCTGCCGCCTCCGGTCGATAGCGGAATCATGCCACGCGACTCCCGGGATTATCACCTGCACGGCGAGACAGGAGAGTACCTGAGCCGAACTGCATTAGAGCTTGTGTGAATTGAGTGCTCGACCCCGCCCATATACATATTTTTTTATCTACCTCACTGGGTTGAATAATATAATATTTTTTTTTTAAATTCATGGGACCCTGGTTTCATTTACATCCTTAATAGACCAGGGAAACCGTGACAAGGGGAAGGGTAAACGAGAATCAAACATATGGTTTCATTTTGTGTAAAATC